>NC_091466.1:38190236-38490236 GCF_027789765.1 Dendropsophus ebraccatus
GCGGGCTGGATGGGGTCCCCCCTGGGCACCGCAGACCTAAGCTTGTTTAACTCCTACCTCTTAAGTGAGGGGGTTTGGTTTGCAGGGCGGGAATGAAAAAATCCTGCTCTATGCGGACGATATCCTTCTTTTCTTGGAAGGGGGGGAGGACGCGGTTCGGAAAGTAATAGATATTGTGTCAGAATATGGTAAGGTCTCTGGACTTAAGGTCAATTGGATGAAGTCCTCCTTGTTGCCAATTAGTGAGGGGTTCCATATGTCCAGCCCAATTGTGCGGGTGGTGGGCATGGACGACTCGATCGATTACCTTGGTATTAAGTTGTCAGCTAGAGTAGATAGATACATAGCACTTAATATGCAACCATTATATGTCAAGACCAAAAAGAAAATTGACTTCTGGGGGCGGCTTCCATTGTCAATGGCTGACCGCATGGGAATAATTAAGATGGTTATTTTGCCTCAATTTTTATTTATTTTATTTTCTGCGCCAGTATGGATCCCGGATGCCTGGTTCAGTAAGATAGAAATTATGCTGAATTCTTTTATTTTGGGGAAAACCAGACCAAGAATAAGATATCACAACTGGACTCAGAGATGTAATGAAGGGGGTATGGCTTTGCCTGATCTCCGACTGTATTTTCTTGCTATGGGGGCTCAGATATTCAGGAAATGGGAAGTCTCGCCAATTACTCAGTTTTTATTGGGGAATTCTAAATACGCATACGAAGATTTTTTTGTAGGTTTAGAGGGGGGCTTTGGAGGAGTAAAAATTATTTCACATGTTGTTTTATATGTTAAGATATGGAAAGCACTTAAAAAACTATATAAGGTCACAGGGAGTTTTTAATTTTCTCCTCTATGGGGTAATAGTCACTTAAAGGAATTTGACTCTCTTCAGGACAATTTTGGAGGGGCTATGAGGGAGATCAAATACATATCACAAATAATAGTACAAGGGAATCTAATATCTTTTGAGGAGTTTAAACATAAATTTACACTGTCTAATATACATTGGTTTAAGTATACACAGTTAGGTCACGCATTTATGGATACATCTAATAAGGGTATATGGGATGTTCAGAGGCACGAATTTTTTGAGTATCTGAGATCCCCCATGTCCGGAAAAAAATGTCTCACCAAAATATATAGGTGGTTGTTGAAAACTAGAGGTAGAGGTTATTTAAATAGAGCCAGGGAAAAATGGGAATTAAGAATTGGGATTCTAACGGAAGATGTTTGGACAGACATTGTGGAGGGAATACAGTATGTATCCGTTAATCCCGCCCACAGGTTGATACAGCTCAAAATCCTCTACGGTCTATACTTATTCCCTAAGGACCTATTTAGGAGAGGTCACAGAGACAATTCTTGCTGTCCCAAATGCTCTGTGGAGGAAGCAGATTTTTTGCACCTATTATGGGATTGTCCCAAGATGCGGGATTTCTGGTCTTCAATAAAGAATTACATAGAAGGTGTTGTGGGCCCGGTAGTGGGAACAGATGTCCCTAGATTATTGTTGGGAGGATATAGAAATGATGGGTCGATGGGCTCACTATTGAATAAATTAACGTTTCAATAGTTTTTTTATTGAAGAAGGTTTTATAAATTTTTTAACAAACAGTAGCACAGGTGTATGTGAACACAACATACAAAGGCATAAAATCACATATATGCATCAAGTACAGTGCAAAACAAACAGTGGAGCGATTAAATAGTATCACGGGCAAATGGATAAATACGGCCCCTGGTAACCGAGAGGGGAAGAAATTGTAACCAAATGTTACACATTGCTAATCCCGATTTTACTGGGATGCTCATTGGAATAAATATATCCACTCTTGCACTTGAATAACAAAACAACAGTATATTTAAAGAACAAAGAGATAAAGTAAACAGAGAACAGAAGAAATAACTAAGATATGTAGATAGGGCAGGCAGTCCCTACAGACCTGTATATGGATGGAAAGACGTGTAGAAGGGGAGTGTAAGTGTGTGCCGTCAGGCAATGTCCAGTGTCCGCTATATATATATATATGTTTGTTTGTTTGTTTCCCTGTGGGATGGGAAAATTAGGGTAGTGGAGGTGTCGGTTGGGGGTGGAGGCAGGATTGGCTAAGTCGGGAGCGACTTAGTGGTAATGTGGTTGGGCTGTCAGGCGAATGATAGGGGGAACGTTCCCATCCAGCCCATTGTTTAGCAAAGGAGTGCATAGTCCCCCTACCAAAGGCTATGAATCTTTCTAGCGTGTAAATCCTCATGATTTCAGATAGAATCATGTACGCAATAGGAGGTTTAGAGGACTTCCAGGCTCTGGTTATGGCAAGTCTAGCAATCGTAATGATTTTGCAAACTAATACGCGGTAATTACGGGGTATATGATCCATGTCCATATATAGAAGAGCCATGGCCGGGGATAGGGTGACAGGGATAGAAATAATCGTGGAGAGAATGTGTTGAGTCCAAAATAGTTTCAACATGGGGCATTCCCATAGAATATGTTGTAAGGAGCCCACCTGTCCACATTCTCTCCAACACAGAGGGCTTGTAGAGGGGTACATGGAGTGTAATTTTTGCGGTGTGTAGTACCAACGCAATCTTGTTTTTAGTATCGATTCACGTTGTGAAGTACTAATCACCGATTTCAGGGAGTGTTGACATGATTGTTCCCAATCCATAATCGTGTAAGATTTCCCCAGGGCCGTCTCCCAGGTCTCCATGTATGGAGTTTTACCCTGAGAATCTATACCACTAATCACCTCACATAGGGGTTTAAGGCCTTTAACTGACAGTGAGAAGACAGTAGATATTTGTGAACACCAAGTGACTTTTTTATGTTGCCATTCGGGTAGGAGGTGTCTGATTTGCAAATAAAGGAAAAAATCAGTGCGGGGGATCTGAAATATCTGGGTGAGTTCTTGGAAAGATCTCAATTGACCTCGCACAAATAGGTCCATAGTAGTCTGTAGGCCGCATGAGTGCCACCTAGACAGGGCTAGGAACGAGTCTTTAGGGAGTGAGTATCCTAAGGATAAAATGGGGATGGGGATTATAGAAAATGTTGCAGGGAATCCTCTGCGCGTATGCATTGTTTTCCAGCATTTAAGACCCGCTAGCATTGGTGGGGAGAATGTATCTAGGGAAGGAGATGACCAGACAGATGCGTATAGTAAGGCCTGGAGGTTGCCCCCTGCAAAGGATGATTCAATTGCTAGCCAATTTTTCTCTATGTGTCCCTTCCACCATTCTCGCAGTTGAGACATTAGGGTAGCAGCGTAATAAACATAGGGGTCCGGCACCCCCAGTCCTCCCCGATCTATCGGCCGAGAAGCGATTGCATATGCAATACGTGGGGGTTTCCCTGCCCAGATGAATCTTGAAATAAGCTTCCTAATAGCTTTGAAGTAAGATTGCGGGAGGAGAATCGGGAGCGTTCTAAAGAGGTAGAGAAGCTTTGCCAGCAAAAGCATCTTAAAAGCAGCTATGCGACCCGTCCAAGCAGTTTCATGTTTAGTCATCGAGTCAGCTTGTTTTTGGAGGGACTCTAGAAGGGGAATAAAATTATGTTGGTATAACAGGGCAGGTGAGGCTGTAATGGACGTGCCTAAGTATTTAATGGCTACCGATTGCCAAGCAAAAGGAAAGGATTTTTTCATATTTGATAGTTGGGTAGTGGGGACGTGGATGGGAAGGACTTCTGTTTTTGATATGTTCAACTTATAATAGGAAATCTCGCTAAACTCTGAAAGAAGAGCTAAAGCGGCGGGTAGGGAAGAGTGTGGGGACGAGAGGGTAAGTATAATGTCATCCGCGTATAACGAGAGAACATGGGATGTTTGGCCAATCGTGATTCCTTGTACTCTAGGGTCTGTGCGAAGGAGCTGAGCTAACGGTTCAAGAGAGATAACAAAAATCAATGGGGATAACGGGCAACCCTGTCTTGTACCGTTAGTAATGCTAAAGGGAGGGGATAGTGTGCCGTTAGTAAAAACTTGGGCCGTGGGGGCAAAAGAAACCAAAAGAAAAAAGTTCGACTATTGAAGCGAGAGAGAAGGACCTGTTTAGATCTAATTTTACCACTTCATTCAACAGCAGCAATGTCACAATTAGAAAAACTTTGAGAAAACACTGGCACATACTTTTGAATGACACAATTTTAAAGAAAATAATTCCACCAGAACCTAGACTCACTTTTAGAAGAGGGAAAACTATCCACAATATGATTGCTCCCAGCAGAATTAAAAATCCTGAGAAAATACATAAAAAATGTTTTTTAAAAGAGGGTGTTTGGAAGTGCAATAAAAAAATGTGTAAATGCTGCGAGAACCTAGCACATGGGATAAGTGAATATGTATGTAATGTTACAGGTGAGAAGTTCACTATTAGACAACACCTAGATTGCTCTTCTTCTTTTGTTATCTATTTACTGAACTGTGAGTGCGGGGTTCAATATATTGGTCGCACAACACAGCCGCTACATAAAAGAATAAACTCCTATCGTTTTAATACATCTAAAGGCTTCCTAAAACATAGTGTATCCCGTCATTTGACAATAAAACATGCCCAGGATTTTAATAAAATTACTATTATCCCTACTGAACAAATCACGGAAGATATAGAAGACGGAGTGACCCGTTTAAATAGGAGAGAATCTTTTTGGATATTTAAAATGCATTGTCTAGCTCCTGAAGGCTTAAATGAGATGATTGAGCACATCTTGTAAAGACTTTTTATCAGTTTTTATTTGTCTTTGGTTTTGTAAAGCTGCGGCATTGCCATTCCAGATGCCTGTTACCTTTATGCGGCAATCTGTGCTGGCGAGTGCCTCTGCTACTCTATTAACGTAAAACTGTTGCGGAGAGGTCTTTGTGAGTAAACATTTGCCCTACTCTTTTTACGTACTTTAGTTCCGTAACGTCATTTCCGTCAGACTACTATTCCCAAGAGACTGAGATGGCGTCGGCATGGATGAAGCTGTTTCAAGTGATCGTATAACAGGTTTTTATGGACGATTTATATATTTTTATGGATTTTATGAACTGTTAGATATTGCGTAAAGCTGCTGCATAGATTGCACATGTGTTTGTGTTTACATATACCCCTTTTGGGTGGTTTTGTTGTTCACCTCCTACCCGAAAATGCTTTGTATGATGTAGCTATTTAAGATGGTGCTAAGTGTGTTTATGTTAGTGCTTGAGAAAGGCCCTCCTAGATTTGGGGGCAGAAACACGTTGCCACAATTAAAACTTTGGAATTATTAGATGTGACTCCAAGTCAACTTTATTGGTTTTCTGGTTCGCCTGCGCCATCTTCAAAGAGGAGATTGTCCCTTTCTGTCTTGGGTCTGACAGATCTCTCTTACCATTGCTTACTCGTGGCCGCTGGCCTCCGAGACTCCTCTGATGAGCTGCGGTGACTATATGCTGTGACTAGAGTTGTGCCTACCGGCACAACTCGAGAAGGTGAGTACCTGGTGACATTTTTTGCCCCAGGCACTATTTTACCTGTCTTTTGGAAGTTATTGCACCAGGAAGCGCCCTTCCTCTGTTCTTTTTTCCACACAATCGTAGTGACATTAACTACTATGAGCGATGTCTCGTGGCACAAATTGTCACTGGACAATCGGTCTGATTCAAAATAAAAAAAATAAATAAATAAAAAAAAATTGTCGTCAGAAATTAAGATAAGTAATACATTTCTTTTTGTAAATTACCTAGAAAACAGCCTTGAATAACATATCTTCAATTTAGACATGAAATCAACCGGGAGAAAATCGAATGATTATAGCTAACATATGTATGACATTTTCTAATAACATGCATGTAAATTTAATTTAGACAACAACTCTAATAAATACATCAAGTGAGAGTCACACACATCGCTTGTCATCCTCCAAAGGAGAAAATAAATAGGTAAGCTCTTCGATCTACACATATCTACAACGGGCTCACAACACGTGATCACCTACTTACTTCTAATATAAGCGTGATGACGTCGATTATTGACCTATCGATAACCATCTCTGGGTCCATCGATTTGCTTTTACTGTAAAACCAAGCTAATTGAGTCAGCTAGTTTTTCTCACTCTGCAGATGTGCAAATCCTGAAAAATGCCAACTAACCTTGCCTTTGGAAGGAACTTTGGAACCCAAAAAGATACATTTTTATCTACAACCAGTCACATAACGGCCTAGCTGATGCCTGGGCACAGAAGCCTCTTACATTCATCCCTGAACTTTCTGCAATTTTTGTAAGGAAACACAAAGCAGGAAAAATATAAGCGTCACGTGACTAAAGTTTAATAAGTGAGTTAGTTAGCTGCACGGGAAGCTCGATAACCCACCCACATAAATGACATACTATTTTATCATCAACATGGCCTGTAGCAAGGAAAATGCCTCGACTAGCTATTACCTTAATCGAGCATTGTTTCCAAGAGCTTACTGTTATATTTATTTTTATTAAGGTCCATGCCCGGCCACTGCTATGGGACGGCCCTGCCTAAGGTGGAGTGCCGCATGGAATGAGGTTGCCCGGATTGTGTACCCAGGTTGGGACAAGCATAGTAGATTACAGAAGTTGATCATTGGTAAGTTATTTACCCACGGTGCCAACCAACACAAAACTCTAGTGTTTTTGCTTTCAGCCAAACATGTGTAGACCAGGTGGTACAGTGTGAGGGACAGATTCATCAGGGAGCGACGGCAGCTGATGAGGCGTGGGGCCTCACAAGAAAAACTCGGCTCTTTGCGTTTTGCACGAATGCTGCGTTTCTTTTTGAATTCCAGTAGATGGCGCCAGTAAGTGTGTGTCTTAATTGAATTTGTCCATGCTAGGATCAGATGATGAGAGTAGTAGGTCAGTGTCTTATGTGTGCAGACATAAACATGTGTTACGTACACCTAGATTATATACATTGAGTGTCCTGCAGGGGGAGCACTATATTTATGTAACACTTTACTAATATATACTTTGCACTCCCTCTCCTCACCTCCACCAACACCACCCCTTGTCTGCTACACTGTAGGGCCCTTGTGCCAACGTAGGATTACTAGGATTAATATTTTCAGCCAAGTTCTGCGCACCCGTCCCACATCAACCACAGACTCTTTACAATGTCTGCCATCCCATTGGCTACGGATGGCAGAAAGAGCTTGGGGGGAATGTGGATGTCCTTTTTATGGGTGTGTTGGCAGCCTACTGTCAGGCTGGCTGTGGGGTTGACATAATGCCAAGACTACTGCCTCTGCACACTATTCCACCTCCTGTCAAGATCTTAAAAATTAGTGGTCACACACCTTCTGCCCCATCCGCCCTGAACCACTATCCTGTGATCTTTATTTTTTTCTAACATTTAATAAATCAATTTCAAGATATATGGTTGTTTGCGTATTTGTGGTATTTTTGGTATCCTTTGGTTTACTGTGGGGAACCATTAAAATCCAATGTAGTATTTTTTGAGTGCGAGTAAGGAACCCAAAAAAATATTTAAATAATACATTTGCTACTTTGTTTGCATAAGAAAATGTAGTCAATTTAGCTATTATGTGTTTTTTAAGTCTGACTGTGCTCTCTGCTGACATCTGTGGCCAAGGCAGGAAGTGGCCAGAGCAGGAGAGGGTTGGGATGGGCAATATTATTTGACTAAATAAAGAGTTCCGATGTGGACACACAAATTTCACCAGAGAGCAATGTGTCAGAGATTATTAGAAATAGCCTCCTGCAGGACATCCAGCATCTGCTAATTAGCTAGAAACGTCGAGAATTGATAAACGTACACATAACCAGCTACATAAGTAGCCCACATCCATCCCTCCATCCATGTGCCGCACCTGGGTGATGGCTGTAGGGATGTATGTGGTGTGTTATTGGTGATTGCTAAAGTGAGAGGGCCTGTGTCCCTAGAAGAAATCAGATCCTGTTACATATCCAAGACAATAAAGTTCTACATATAGTGCGCACCCTGCTGGTCACTCCATAGGAAATACACATGTTTAGGTCACATCACAGTTTCTGCACACTAGTTTCACATCACTATCCAATTAGAACATTAGCAGGATCTGGCTTTGCTCGCTAACTAATGGCCATTAGTAGATCTAGTGAGCTTATGTGTATTTTAGCACACAACAATGTGGCCAGGCACTACATGGTTGACATACATTGAAAGGCCAGACACATTGTTTTGGACAAATTAATTTATCTACGCTTTTTCGTAAGAGTAAAATGAACAAATATAAAGTAAATAAAAAATAAACAAAAACAATAATAATACAAAATAAAAGAGCTGACACATCCCAGAGACAGGTGACACAGATGCAGAAATCCATCAGTCCTGTGGTCGTGCCTCATAACGGAGGCTGTGAAAGGGGCACGGGCATGGCGCCTTCAGGAGTAATAAAGTAGTCAGCAAAGAGGTTCCTCACCACTATCCCGCGGTTGGGTTGTCTACCTTGGCCAAAGTTGACACGGGCACTAAAAGCTGCCAGTGTCTCCACATCCACATCCGGGGGAGCATAGTCCCGAAGGTAGTTGTGGAGAACACAGGCAGCTTTAATGAACAGGTCAACTGCGGTCAAGTTCAACTGCAGGGCAGTGGTAAATACTCTCCACTAACTACTCATGACCCCAAAGGCGCACTCCACGAAGTTACGTGCCCGGCTCAGCCTCTGGTTAAATACTCTCCCCCGTTCATCCAGCCCTCTCCGTGGGTAGGGGCGCAGCAGGTAGGTCAATAAAGGAAAGGCTTGATCCCCTACCATGACGAATGAAGCGGGATGCGTGGTACCCGGAAGAGGCGTGGGAGGAGGTAGAGTCATGCGATCTAACAGTATTCGCCTCCCAAACTCTGATCTCAGTAGCGCCCGGGAGTCCCCAGTACTGCCATAGGAGCCGACGTCGATGGCAAGGAAACGATACGTGGCATCAACAACCTTGATCAGGACCACAGAAAAGTATTTCTTATAATTGAAATACTGTGAGCCTGATCGCGGTGGTTGCTGCACACGTATGTGCTTCCCATCGACCGCCCTTATACAGTTGGGGAAATTGGCCACAGACTGAAAGCCTGCTGCTGACCGCAACCAATTCTCCCGGGTCGGACTGGGCATCACGATGGGCTGCAAATGCTCCCAGATCACGCCGCACGTGCACCTCACAATTCCAGAGATGGTCGACTTACCAACCCGGAATTGGAGGTGCAACGATGCATAACCATAACTCTCCCCTGTCGCCAAGAATCTGGAAAAAAAAAATTAGGTAAATATTCGAGACATTTTTTACTGCAAAAAACAAAACAAAATATTAAACAAAAAAAACCCTAAAACCAAGGGTCCTCACCTCAACGTTATGAGCAGACGGGCCACAGGATGAATGGTTTTCCGCAGGTGGGTGTCCTGTCTCTGGAGATGTGGGCTCAAAAGGGAAAGCAAACGATCAAACGCATCGATAGGCAGGCGGACAAAGGCCTGAAATTTCTCGGGACTGACTGCATTAATTGTAGAAATATTTTTTTCAGTAAAAAACACAGACACACAGATCATAGGAAGGTGTGAGAGGGAAAGAAAGGCAGAAATGTAAATAAAGCTTGTAAGGCAAAAAATAACCTTCAGCCCATAATGGATATTTGGTCAGATTTTTTTAAGAGGAAAGTAAATAAAAAAAATAAAAAAAAAATTCTAACAAATAATAAAAAAAAAACATACCGACGCAGGTCTTCGTAGAGGCAACCAATGTGGCCACGGGTCTCCCTCCTCACGTTAATGGGGTGCACCCAATAGCGCCGCCCAACCTGACGGCGCTGCAGTTCGTTTTGTCGCCTCTGATAACATAAAAATATTTTTGAAATTCTTTAACACATGTAAATTAGTCAGAAAGGTATTCAACAGTTGCATTTAAGGACCTTTTGTCAACAGTACTTAAGGGAGCTGGCAGAAACAATACATTAAATCAATGTTTACATATTCTACTAAGAAACCTTTTTTCACCATATTTAAATAACATGTGTAGAAAGCTTAACTATAAAGAAAATAAATAAAATATAAACTTACACACAATCGTAGGTAATAATGGCGTAGGTTCCATAGAACACCCAGGATAAGGGGCTGGTGCTTTCTCAGAAGCCGCATCCTTCGTCCATGAGGCCGGGGGTCATTATTTGCAGACATTGCTGACATACAAAAGCACATGGGCGCACTTCGCGAGTGGGCGTAGATTTTATAGGGATGTGGGTGTGGTTATTTGGGCCAGGGGGAGATTAATGAATAAATTACATGCTTCCGGCCGGATTTAACCAAGTCAGGAATCCACATAACACTACGGATCAGACCGTAAGTGCATTTCAAACACGGACGGATGAGCACCCGTACAGGTACGGACAAAAAAATTATACAGCCGCATAGATACATAGTGTGAACATAGCCTAAATCTGTAAGTGTACCCTGAGGTACTCTCACAGAGTTTGTAGAATTTCACGCCATACAGTCATCTCTTATTGGGACTGTACTGGTGGAAAAGACGTGTCTGGGGGGGCAGCGTACGCTACGCTACCCCCAGACACATCACTGGATGATGAGGATGAATGGAGGAAAAAAAGATCCCCTCATTCATCCTCACTGGCTGTTTCGGTGTCGGAGGCAATAATAGCGTATGCGTCCGACATTGAAAACGCCCTGGGGGCCATTTTTATATGGGGATTGGTATATGGGGTATGTAGTGGTGTAGTGTAACACTTTATTCAATGTAGTGTAATGTAGTGTTTTTTTACTGGGTTTTTTTTTTTTACATTTAGTATAAAAAAAAATCTACGCCAAAAATGGTGTTGCTGATAAATGGCGCTCTTATGTGCAGCACATATCAGCAAATCGTGGCAGTAGGATATAGAAAAAGACCCTACGCCAAAAAGGAGGAGTTGCTGATTAGCAGCGCTCTTACGTGCGATGCAGATCAACACTCAGCGGCGTAAGGGTGCGGAAAATAGAAAAAGAAATAGAAAAAAAAACATTTACTACATGCTGAACATCCCTATAGCTGCTGATAAGTGTATTACACTTATCAGCCGCTAGAGGGCAGCAGAGCGCAGAAAAAAAGTCGAGGACATCCGAGGGGCCAACGGAAAAGGCCGAAGACCCGAACGAAAGAAGATGACGTCACGGAACCCGGAAGACACCGATCGGGACCCTGAGATCCGGTGAGTATGGCCAAATACCTGCTCTGGACCCCTCACTTCCTAGCTGAGGGGTCCAGAGCAGGTATTTATTACTTTTGGGGACTTTGATTGCCGTGATCAGCCAGCCGGTCACGGTGATCGGGACGTGGCACCGTGGCCACCATTACTTTTAACAGTAATGGAGGTCGGTGCTGTCTCGGACAGCACCGGCCGCCATTATTTTCCGGGTCATTGGGTCATCGGGTCACCGATGGCCCGGAAAGGTTCCGATCGCCGCTATTGGCTGATCTGAACTGATCAGCCAATAGCCGACAGGGAGAAATGGCCTGCAGTGTAGTTCAGCAGGCCATCTCCTCCGATCACCCTCTTAAAGGTCCCGCGTACCGGTACGTCATGGGTCCTTAACCCCTTCGTGCTGCAGCTAGTTTGGGCCTTAATGACCAGGCTAATTTTTCAAAATCTGACCTGTCTCACTTTATGCTCTTATAGCTCAGTGATGCTTTAACGTATGCTAGCGATTCTGAGATAGTTTTTTCGTCACATATGGCACTTTTTATGGCAAAATTTGCTCACTACTTTGTGTGTTTTTTGTAAAAAATATCAAAATATCATGAAAAATTTAAAAAATTTGCAATTTATGAACTTTGAAATTCTCTGCTTCTAAAAAAAGAACGTCGTAGCACATAAATTAGTTACTAAGTCACATTACCAATATGTCTTCTTTATTCTGGCATAATTTGGTAAACATATTTTACTTTTTTAGGGTGTTATGGGGCTTAGAAATTTATCAGCAAATTATCACATTTTCGTGAAAGTTTCCAAAACTGATTTTTTTTAGGGACCAGTTCTTTTGTTAAATGGATTTAGAAGTCTGGTATCCTGAAAACCCCCATAAGTGACCCCATTTTGGAAACTACACACCTTAAAGAATTAATCTAGGGGTATAATGAGCATTTTAACCCTACAGGGGCTGGAGGAAAGTATTCACAATTAGGCAGTAAAAAAATGGAAAATTAAAATTTTCCAATAATATATACGTTTAGATTAAAGT
This sequence comes from Dendropsophus ebraccatus, assembly GCF_027789765.1. Taxonomy (NCBI): domain Eukaryota; kingdom Metazoa; phylum Chordata; class Amphibia; order Anura; family Hylidae; genus Dendropsophus; species Dendropsophus ebraccatus. The sequence continues at coordinate 38,202,449 of NC_091466.1, forward strand.
TTCTCATTTTCAAAAGGAACATGAGAGAAAAAGCACCCCAAAATTTGTAATGCAGGTTCTCTTGAGTACAACGGTACCCCATATGTGGGGGTAAACCACTGTATGGGCACACAGCGGGGCTCAGAAGGGAAGGAGCGCCAATTAGCTTTTCCAATGCAAATTTTGCTGAAGAAGCTTCTGAGCGCCAGGTGCGTTTGCAGTGCCCCTGTAGTGTCAGCAGAGAAAAAAAAAACATAAGTCACCCCATTTTGGAAAGTGCACCCCTCAAAGAATTCATCTTGGTGTGTGGTGACCATTTTGACCCCACAGGTATTACAGGAAAGTATTCAAAAGAAGACAGTAAAAATGAAAACCTCGAATTCTTCCAATAATATGTTCGTTTAGTTTGAAATTTCTCAATTTCACGAGAAACAAGTGGAAAAAAAGTACCTCAAAATTTGTAATACAGATTCTCCTGAGTACAATGGTACCCCATATGTGGGCGTAAACCACTGTATTGCCACACAGGAGGGCTCAGAAGGGAAGGAGTGCCAATTAGCTTTTTCAATGCAGATTTTGCCCCTGTACTGCCATCAGAGTAAAATCTCGCCATAAGTCACCCCATTTTGGAAATTGCACCCCTCAAAGTATTCATCTTGGTGTGTGGCGACCATTTTGACCCCACAGGTATTAGAGGAAAGTATTCAAAAGTAGACAGTAAAAATGAAAAACTCAAATTTTTCCAATATTATGTTCTTTAGTTTGAAATTTCTCAATTTTATGAGGAACAAGAGGGAAAAAAGTACCCCAAAATTTGTAACGCAGGTTCTCTTAAGTGAAATGGTACCTCATATATGGGCATAAACCACTGCATGGGCACACAGGAGGGCTCAGAAGGAAAGGAGCGCCAATTAGCTTTTTCAATGCAGATTTTGCTGAAGAAGTTTCCGAGCGCCAGGTGCATTTGCAGTGCCCCTGTAGTGTCCGCAGAGTAAAATCTCCCAATAAGTCACTCCATTTTGAAAAGTGCACCACTCAAAGAATTCATTTTGGGGTGTGGTGAGCATTTTGACCCCACAGGTATTAGAGGAAAGTATTCAAAAGTAGACAGTAAAAATGAAAAACTCGAATTTTTCCAATAATATGTTCGAAATATAGTTTGAAATTTCTCAATTTCACAAGGAACAGGAGAGAAATGTCACCCCAATATATGTAAAGCAGGTTCTCCTGAGTAGAACGGGACCCCATATGTGGGCATAAACCACTGTATGGGCACACAGCAGGGCTCAGAAGGGAAGGAGCGCCAATTTAGTGGAGCAAAACCGCAGCTAGTAATGGTTATTAGAATAGCGCAGTTACTAAAATAAAATAAAAAAAATGAAATTACAGGTAATGTGGGGTGGTTACGGACAGCCTGGGGTGGTTATGGGCAACCTGAGGTGGTTACAGGTAATCTGGGGGGGTTACGGACAACATGGGGTGGTCACAGGCAACCTGCTGTGGTTACGGCAACCTGGGGTGGTTACAGGCAACTTGGCAAATTGTCTGTAAGCACTGCAGGTTGCCCGTAACCAGCCCATGTTGCCCGTAACCAGCCCACGTTGCCTGTAACCACCCCACGTTGCCATAACCACAGCAGGTTGCCCGTGACCACCACACGTTGCCCATAACCACCACACGTTGCCCGTAACCACGGGCAACGTGTGGTGGTTATGGGCAACGTGTGGTGGTCACGGGCAACCTGCTGTGGTTATGGCAACGTGGGGTGGTTACAGGCAACGTGGGCTGGTTACGGGCAACATGGGCTGGTTACGGGCAACCTGCAGTGCTTACAGGCAATCTGGGGTGGTTATGGGAAACGTGGGGGGGTTACGGGCAACCTCCAGTGCTTACAGACAATCTGGGTTGGATACGGGCAACGTGGGGTGGTTATGGGCAACCTGCAGTGCTTACAGACAATCTGGGGTGGTTACGGGCAACGTGGGGTGGTTACGGGCAATGTGGGGTGGTTATGGATAAACTGAAGTTCTTATAGGCAATCTGGGGTGGGTACCTGTAATCTGGCATGGGCACCGCAATCTGGAGGGGGTCATTGGCAATTTGGGGTGGTCAGAGGTGACGTGTGGTGGTCAGAGGCGACGTGTGGTGGTCAGAGGCGACGTGTGGTGGTCAGAGGCATCGTGGCGTGGTCAGAGGCAACGTGCGGTGGTTACGTGCAATCTGGCGGGGTTACATGTAATCTGGCGTGATTACGGGGGAACCTGGGGGGGTTATGTGCAACCTGGAAGGGTTACAGACAATCTGGGATTGTTACTGATAAACTGAAGTGCTTATAGGTAATCTGGGGTGGGTACATGTAATTTGGGGTGGTTACGGGCAATCTGGAGGGGGTCACTGGCAATTTGGGGTGGTTACGGGCAATGTGCGGTGGTTACGGGCAACGTGCGGTGGTTACGGGCAACGTGCGGTGGTTACAGGCAACGTGCGGTGGTTACGGGCAACGTGCGGTGGTTACGGGCAACGTGCGGTTGTTATGGGCAACGTGCGGTGGTTACGGGCAACGTGCGGTGGTTACGGGTAATCTGGGGGGGTTAGGGGTAATTTGGGAGTAAACTGCAATTATTACTATAATAAAGTGTGTGTTTTATTTTTTTGTATGTTTGTCACTTTTTGTACTTTACACATTCATTTTCACTGTATTACTATGATTACTGTGATATTTTCTATCACAGTAATCATAGTTCAGTGACAGAGACCAAATTGGAAGGAGCTCCAGGATCAGGTAACGTATAAGGGGTAGGGGAGGTGACTGGGGGACGGGGGTGACAGGGGGGGTGGGGGGCGACTTGGGGGGTGGGGGGACATCACTTTTTATCCCCTGTCACCAATCATTCGTTGTGACAGGGGATAAAAAGTGCCGGGAGCACATGGTACAAGCGATCAGCGGTATATAGTATATACCGCTGATCGCTTGTACCGGGACCCCACAGGGGGGGTCAAGATGACTGCCCCATGCACTCCGCTACCTCCGGTGGCGGAGAGCATGGGGCTTTTATTCATTTTAACTTTTCCATGGCTGTGAACAGACATTAGTCGGTTCACAGCGATGGCGGCGGCCATCTTGGAAATGATGGACGCCGGGGGAGGGGGGTTAGTGATCGCCCTACTAGGGGGGACTGATCTGAGGTCTGGGGGACACTTATTTCATCTCCCCCCGCCGTAGATTCACCGCGGGGGGAGATGAAAGACGGCGGCGGCATCGGTAATCCCCTTTACTGACGGCCGCAGCTATAACGTGAAGAGCGGCGATCGTCGCTTGGGGGGGGGGCGGTACGGACCTCACACACTGCCCCAACCCCTCAGCTACCTCCGGTAGCTGGAAGTATGGGGTGGGGGCCGTCCCAGCCCCGCAGCCTTATTCTCTGCCATCGCCGTAAAAAGCTGATGGCAGCAGAATAAGGACCCTTAGTGACCGCCGTAAAAAGCCGTATCGGCGGTCACTAAGGGGTTAAGTGACAGCGATCCATGACGTATCGGTACATCATGGGTCCTTAAGAGGTTAAAGTGTCACTGTCGTGAATTTTTTTTTTTTTTTTCAGAAATCAATAGTCCATGCGATTTTAAGAAACTTTGTAATTGGGTTTATTAGCCGAAAAATGCATTTTTATCATGAAAAAGCAGTTTGAAGCTCTCCCCCCTGTCACTGTTCTCCGATGGAGAGAGCTAAATAAAAGAACAAAATAGGACAACAAAGAGTTAATCTACAAATACCTCACCCTCTATCTCCTTTGACAGTCAGCACTGACCTCTCTGAGCTCTGATTACAGCTGTCACCCAGCTCCGTGCCTGTAATCCTCTGTTATCTGCTTTCTGCTGCCGGCTAACTCTTCCCCTCCTCCCCCCTCCTCTCTCTATAGGAACAGACAGAGTGTGACAAGTCACAATTTTCTGATTTTTTACAGTGGATGGAAAAGAGGAGGGAGGGGGGGACCTAGGAAAAGGTTTTTTAAATGCAGATAATGGGATATTTGGCTAATAAACCTAATTACAAAGTTTCTTAAAACTATTGATTTCTGCAAAAAAAAAAAAAATACGACAGTGACTCTTAAACCCCTTAACCCCTTAAGGACAGACCCTGAAATGGCCTTAATGACAGAGACAAATTTTATGAATATGACCTGTGTCACTTTAGTCATTAATAACTTCGGGATGCTTTTACCTATCCAGCTGATTCTGAGATTGTTTTCTCGTGACATATTGTACTTTACATTTCTGGTAAATTGGAGTCGATACTCATAACAAATCTTTATGAAAAAATCCCAAATAATGTGAAAAAATGTGAAAAAATGCATTTTTCCAACTTTGAAACTTTTTTGCGTATACAGAAAGTGGTTATACCACATAAATTATATATTAAATAGCATTAGCAACATGTCTACTTTATGTTGGTGGCATTTATTAAACTATCTTTCATTTTTTTTAGACAATAGGGAGCTTAAAACATTAGCAGCAAATTTCCAAATTTTCAGTAAAATTTCAAAATCAGATATTTTTAGGGACCTGTTCAGGTTTAAAGTGTATTTGAGGGGCCTGTATGTTAGAAAGCCCCACAAAGCACCCCATTTCAGAAACTGCACCCCCCAAACTCTGCAAAAGCATATCCAGAAAGTGTTTTAACCCTTTAGGGGAGTCACAGAAATAAAAGCTAAGGGCCACATGTATCATCCGGCGGACGGATGATTTTTGGCGGAAAGTGCCGATTTGCGTATAATTTTATACGCAAATGGCCGATTTGCGAATAAAATAATCGTAAATCGGCACTTTCCGCCGAGTACGCCAGGGGGCGGAAAGGGGGCGGAAAGTAGGCGGGAAGTGGGCGGAACGGAGTCCGCGCGATTTATCATCCGTTCCGCCCAAATGTATGCCGAAAACCTACTCCAGTCCTCAGCTGGCGTAGGTTTTCGGCGGTGCGCACCGGCGCGCACAGAATTTATGTACAGGCAGTCCGCCTCTACATAAATCCCCGTACCGCCGGAGCTGCGGGGGCATTTTTAAGTCCGGCATAAAAAACGCCGGACTTAATAAATGCCTCCCTAAGTGTGTAAGGAATTTGAAAATTTTTATTTTCTGTGCAGAGATTTTATTGTAATCCAATATTTTTCATAATTATAAACCTATTACCAGAGAAATGCACCCCAATAATTATTGTCCCGTTTCTGCAGTTTATAGAAATACCCCATATGTGACCCTATTGCGCTATTTGACGCAACCACAAGCCTCAGATATAAGGGAGCGCCTAGTGATTTTCAACGCCTCCGTTATATTTGGTCATTTTTGACTGTACCACTTCAGGTTGGCAGAGGCTCTGGGGTGCCAAAACCTAAAAAACACCCCTAAAGGGACACCATTTAGAAAACTACACCCCTCAAGGAATGTAACAAGGGGTGCGGTGAGCATCTGGACCCCATAGGTGCTTCACAGATTTTCCGAACAATATGGCGTGAAAAAAAATAAAAATATTTTTTACACTAAAACATTGTTCTAGCCTTCAATTTTTCATTTTCTTAAAGGGATAAGAGGCAAAAAAAGACACAAAATGTGTAGCGCAGTTTCTCCCGAGTAAGGAAATACCCCACATGTGGTGATAAAGTGCCAAGGGGGCGCAGGACGAGCCTCCAAAGGGAAGGAGCGCCAATTGGCTTTTGGAAGCTGAATTTCACTGAAAAGGATTTCAAGCGCCATGTCGCATTTACAGAGCCCTCGTGCTGCCAAGACACTGGAAACCCCCCACAAGTGACCCCATTCTGGAAACTACACCCCTCAAGGAATCTAACAAGGGGGGCAGTGAGCATATAGACCCCACTGGTGACGGGCACAAATGTGGAACAATGTGACGTAAAAGTAAAAAATTTCATTTTTTTCACTTTCATGGCACAAATGTGCCCGTCATCAAGGGGTCCATATCCTCACTGCACCCCTTGTTAGATTCCTTCAGGGGTGCAGTTTCCATAATGGGGTCACTTGTGGGGGGTTTCCAGTGTTTTGGCAGCACGAGGGCTCTGTAAATGCGACATGGCTTTCATCATCCATTCTAGCCAAATCCAACCTCCAAAATCCAAATGGCGCTCCTTCACTTGGGAGGCTTGCCCTGCGCCCACATGGCGCTTTATGTCCACATGTGGGGTATTTACGGACTCGGGGGAAATTGCTCTACACATTTTGTTTTTTTTTTCCTCTTTTAACCCCTTGTGAAAATGATAAATTCAAGGCTAAACCAACATTATAGTGTAAAAAATGTAATATTTCATTTTCACGCCACATTGTTCCACATTTGTGCCCATCACCAGTGGGGTCCATATGCTCACTACACCCCTTGTTACATTCCCTGAGGGGTGCAGTTTCCATAATGGGGTCACTTGTGGGGGGTTTCAACTGTCTTGGCAACACAGGGGCCTTTTAAATGCAACATGGCCCCTCGAAATCCATTCCATCTAAATCCAGCCTTCAAAAACCAAATGGCGCTCCGTCCCTTCGGAGGCTTACCCTGCACCCGAATGGCACTTTATGTACACATGTGGGGTATTTCCGTACTCAGGGGAAATTGCGCTACACATTAAATGTTTTTTTTATCTTTTAACCCCTTGTGAAAATGAAAAAATCATGACAAGATTAATGATTTAGAGTAAAAATTTTACAAAAATTACACTACATGTTGGTCTAGCCTTGATTTTTTTCCATTTCCACAAGGGGTTAAAAAAGAAAATGAACACAAAACGTGTAGGGTAGTTTCCCCTGAGTACGAAAATACCCCACATGTGGGCATAATTTGCCATATGGGCACAGGGCAAGTCACCAAAGGGACAGAGCGCCATTTAGAGGCTGTAATGGAGGATAGAGGCCATGTCGCAATTACAAAGCTCCTGTGCTGCCAGGACAGTAGAAACCCCTGACAAGTGACCCCATTCTGGAAACTACACCCCAGAAGGAATCTAACAAGGGGTGCAGAGAGCATATGGACCCCACTGGTGACGGGCACTTACGTAGAACATGTGCCGAGAAAATAAAAAATAAAATTTTTTTCATTTTCACGTCCCAAATGTGGCCGTCACCAGGGGGCCATATCCCCGCTGCCCCCCTTGTTAGATTCCTTATCGGGTGTAGTTTCCAGAATGGGGTCACTTGTGGGGGGTTTCTAATGTCCTGGCCGCACAGAGGCTTTGTAATTGCATCATGGCCTCCTCTAATGGGAATGGCGGCCATACCTACTTAGCTGGGGAAAAGGGACAATTCTAATTTATTTGGGGGTATTAGGGCAATTATTAGTTTATAAGGTTGGAAAGGACAGGTGTCCATCAAATTCAACCTGTGTTGATCCAGAGGAAGGCAAAAACCCTCATAAGGCAGACGACAGTAGCCTCATCACAGGGGAAAAATTCCTTCCCGACTCCATAATGGCAATCAGAATAATCCCTGGATCAACGTGACCCCTGAAATAGGAATAAGGGACAGAATTTAGATAATGTAGAACTCCGATGACGTGTGGTACGCCTTGAAGCGATCCAGTATGCAGAGGCCCCTGTTACACCCCACTCTGCACTTCTTCTGGGGTCTCCTGTTTTCCAGTGTGGGGGACGTCACCTGGAAAATGTTGTCCTGGTGCGATAGGGGGTCCTTCATATCCAGAAGCGCTGGGTCCGCTCCATGGCTGCTAAATATTAGGGCTCTATTACTGTTTCTGATATGTTCGGATCGTGCCGCAAGCTACAGTAGCTCGGGCAGCGAGGGACCAGAAGAGGAGGGTGCTGGTATAAAAGTTATCCCCGTACAGGTGGTGACCTTTATCCAGCAGTGGGAAGATCAGTTCCCGGACGATCTTCCCACTTGTTCCGAGGATGGGGGGGGAGGGGGCATCTGGGGGCATCTGGGGCTGGATTCGGGTGTCCCTTCCTACATACACTCTAGGGCCGGTTTCACACGTAGTAACAGTGCGGCCGTAAAAATTTCTGTCCCGTACATCTCCGGGTGGTCTGGCGGCTGTATTTGAAAAGCACTTACGGTCTTATCGTAAGAGTCCGGCCGTAGTGTCATGATGTTTCTTGGCTTGTTTGGCCCCGCTCGAAAGCATGTATTTTCTTCATGAATCTGCCCCCGGGCCAAATAAGCACACCCACATCCCTATAAAATCTCCGCCCACTCGCGAAGTACGCCCACATGCTTGTAGTGTTGTGAAGGAAAAAAAAAAATAGCCAAAGATGTGTGATGCCGCTAATAATGCGCCCTATGGTCCAGCACGGCGTATGAGGCTGCGCCGCAAGCACCAGCTCGTGGTGCTTTCTATCCTGTGGAAGATGCGTAATTATTACCTTGGTTTGTGTGTAAGTATTATTTGTTTTTTTTTTTTTTTTTTTTTTTTTTTTTTTCTTTCAAGCTTTATGTACCTTTTTTAGAACTAGCCTTACAAACTGTTTAGGCTTATAATCCGTAAAACATAGATTTAAATGTATTGTTTATGCAAGCTCCCTTAAGTACTGTTGACCCAAGGTCCTTAAATGCAACAGTGTAATAATTTTGTGAATAATTGAGATGTCTTCCAAATTATTAATGTAATTTTTTAATAATTCTTCTCAGAGGAAAAAAGACGCAGAGCAGCGCCGTCTGCAGGAGGTGGGACGGCGATATTGGGTCCACCCCATCAATCTGCGGAGGGAGACCCGGGGCCACATTGGTTGCCTGTATGATGATTTGCGACGGTATGTCGATTTGAATAGATCAAAGTTGGCAAATCTTTGAATGTAATATGCTAATGTAAAGGTTACTCTCCCCAAATGTTTAGGCCAAAGTCCATTATGTTACATTTTTGTTTTGGTTTATCCTTACAACGTTTGATGTTAATTTCAACATTTGTAAACCGTATGACATCTTCCTATGATGTGTGTTTCTGTGTAATATTTGTGATCAATATTTTTCTTCATTTGTTGCAGACATCCTGACAAGTTACAGGACTTCGTCAGGCTGCCTATGGAGGCCTTTGATAATTTACTTTCCATTTTGAGCCCACATCTCCAGAGACAGGACACCTACATGCGGAAATCCATCCCTCCTGTGGCCCGTCTGCTCATAACGTTAAGGTGAAGAGGCTTTCTTTGAATGAAAACTATTTGTTAATGTATTTGTAGTTAAATCTAATATAGTGTTAAAATATGTAATAATGTAATATTTAGCTGAATGTGAAATAGAATACTAACAATTTTTTTTTTTTAATTTTTTTTTTTCAAAGATTCTTGGCGACAGGGGAGAGTTATGCATCGTTGCACCTCCAATTCCGGGTTGGTACGTCGACCATATCTGGAATTGTGAGGTGCACGTGCGGCGTGATCTGGGAGCATTTGCAGCCCATCGTGATGCCCAGTCCGACCCGGGAGATTTGGTTGCAGTCAGCAGCAGGCTTTCAGTCTGTGGCCAATTTCCCCAACTGTATAGGGGCGGTTGATGGTAAGCACATACGTGTGCGTCAACCACCGCGATCAGGATCACAGTATTTCAATTATAAGAAATTTTTTTCTGTGGTCCTGATCGCGGTTGTTGATTCCACGTATCGTTTCCTTGCCATTGACGTGGGCTCCTATGGCAGTACTGGGGACTCCCGGGCGCTACTGAGATCAGAGTTTGGGAGGCGAATTCTGTTAGATCACGTGACTCTACCTCCTCCCACTCCTCTTCCGGGTACCACGCATCCCGCTCCATTCGTCATGGTAGGGGATCAAGCCTTCCCTTTAATGAACAACCTGCTGCGCCCTTACCCACGGAGAGGGCTGGATGAACGGGGGAGAGTATTTAACCGGAGGCTGAGCCGGGCACGTAACTTCGTGGAGTGCGCCTTCGGAATCATGACTAGTCAGTGGAGAGTGTTTACCACTGCCCTGCAGTTGAACTTGGGCACAGTTGACATGGTCATTAAAGCTGCCTGTGTTCTCCACAACTACCTTCGGGACTATGCTCCCACCCCGGAGGTGAACGTGGAGACACTGCCAGCTTTTAGTGCCCCTGTCAACTATGGGCAAGGGAGACAACTCAACCGCGGGATAGTGGTCAGGAACCTCTTTGCTGACTACTTCATGACTCCTGAAGGCGCCGTGCCCGTGCCCCTTTCACAGCCTCCCTTATGAGCCACGGCCACAGGACTGATGTTTTTCCGCATGTATGTCACCTGTCTCTGGGATGTGTGTGTTTTTTTTTTTTTTTTGTTTTATTTGAGCCAGATGTATTGGTTTATATTTAATTTGCCTTATCTTTTTAATAAAACAAAAAATATATTTTGTTATTACACTAAACAAAGTGTCTGCCTTTTCAATGTATGTAAACCATGTTGTGTGTTCCCACATAGTAGTGTTCGAAAATACACATAACCTCACTACATATACTACTGGCCAGTAATTATCGAGCATGGTCACATCCTGCTAATGTTAATTGTATAGTCCTTTGAACCTAGTGTGCTGAAACATTGATGTGATCAAAACATGTGCATTTCCTATGGAGTGACCAGCAGGGTGCGCACTATATGTCGAACTTTCTAGTGTGGGATATGTAACAGGATCTGATATCTTCGAGTGCCACAGTCCATCTCACTTCTTAACAATCACTATTAACACACCACATATATCCCTCCACACATCACCCAGGTGCGCCAGCTTCATGTGGTCTACTTAGGTTGCGGTTCCCAAAAAATCTTGATCATCACATTTTTTTAAGTAAAACACAGAAGAGTGTATTAAAAGCTGAGAAATCTCGCTCTTTACTTTATCACCTGTTCCTTGTCTACAGTCATCTCCTGCATTTCTTATCAAAAATCCATCACATCAATCTGCCTGTGTAAACGCTACATTATGTCGTTTTTATTGTGTCTACGTTGATATATCCTCCACTTTGTACATAATGACCACATGCTAAATGTCCTGCAGGAGGCGATTTCTACTCCCATCGGACATCGAGATCTATGTGGAAATGATAGTGTCATGATAATAAACATTAATGTCCCAAAATATGTTAGTGATCATCACAAGCCTCTCCTGCTCTGCCCACTTCCTGCCTTGCCCACAGATGTCAGCATAGAGCAGGCTCAGACCTGAAAAAAAAGTAATCGCACCATTCACTACATCTTCGCTAGTGGCTTCACAATACGTGTATTTCACTCAGTATAGCTAACAAAAACAGGAGTGGATTCAAAACACCCAAAGGATCTCTTGACACAATGTTGTAATGTTGTGGATGTGCGCCATTAAAACACTAAAATAAGGACATTTCAAAAGAACATCCCTTCTTAAAATAAACAGTGCAATATTTCACTTTCACTGGCGCACATCCACTCTATTTCAACATTGTGTGAACAGAGCCTTTGTGTTTTTAATCCACTACTGGTTTGGTTAACAATACTGACCAAAATATCCTGACTCAAATACACGTATTGTGAACCTACTACGAACATGTAGTGAATGTTGCGATTCATTGTTTTTCATGTATGACAGTGCTCTCTGCTGACATCTGTGGCCAAGGCAGGAAGTGGCCAGAGCAGGAGAGTGTTGGCCTGATAAATGAAATACTTAACTACATTAATATTTCCTATCATGACACATTAATTTTAACACATACAGCAATGTCTCAGATATGATTAGAACTATCCTCCTGAAGGACATCCAGCATGTGTTAATTTTATACTAACGTAAAGCATACAAGTACATTTACTAACACACAATAGCAACATTCAATACATCTTTCTATGCAAACAAAGTCCACTAAGTGTTTTTAAGCCGATTTCGTTGGTCCTTAGTGCCAGTCAATAATCATTTTGGTTTTTAACCCTTAAACAATAAAACATAAACAAGTCAAAAATAATAATTGTGGAAACAACAACATATGTCGAAATGGATTTATTACATGTAAAAAAAAATTCACATTCACATGATAGTGTGTGTGGGTGGATGTGGGCGAGGGTGTGTGGAGACTACTTTGGACCATGTTGACAGAAGTTAGAATAGTGTGCAGAGGCAATAGTCTGGCCAATATGTGAAGGCCACAGCCAGCCTGACTGTATTCTGGCAAAACAAAACTAAAAGGGACATCCCAATCCCCACAAGCTGTTATTGTCATCCCTAGCTAATGTGATGGCAGACCTTGTAAACAGTGTGTTATTGATGTGGTCCTGGTGCGCACAAATTTTAGGAACATATTAATGCTAGTAAGCCTCGGTTGGCACAAAGGCCCTACAGTGTAGCAGACAAGGGGTGGTGTTGGTGTAGCTGAGGAGAGGGAGTGCGGAACAAACACAAATGTTGTTGGACGGTCAAGGCACATGTCACTCTCTCTCGCCAGGCTCCACAGGACCCTCTTGCCATCTTGGTGGTGGAGTCGTGGCCAACCCCTCTGCCAGATTAGGTTCTTCATTCTCTTCATCCGATGAGGCCTCTGCTGGTTGCTGAACTACTTGTGGTCTGAGGAGAAAACAACACTGGTCACTATCTAAGATGGCACTTTTGCTTAAGGACAGATTTAGCCATATAACTAAAATGGAGGCATCCAATGCAGGATTACACTCTGCCTGCTTTCACACTATTTTCTATGTACGAGGTGGCACACTAGAACTTTTTACACTATATTCACACACTGTTGACCCAAAATGTGGGTCTTCACAAGGCCACCCGAGTGGAACATTAGTTTACTCTATGGACACATTGCGTCCATTGTTTAAACATTATGAATACAGTCCACGCTATTGGCATAACTGCCATTTCATGTTCTGGATTAGATCCTGGAGGGATCAAAAGCTGTTCCCAAAGCGGTTAGGCCAGGCTGCATTTGTTAGTTATCTGGTGTCCAGCAGGGGGCGCCTCATCTTACCGAAATAGAGATTACTCTAAAGTGTTCACTAAATATACTGCTCCCCCTGCTGGAGCCTCAATGTATATAATCTATATAAATATAACACATGTCTATGTCTGCACACATAAGACACTGAGCTACTTCCGTCATCATCTGCTCCTACCATGGACACATGCAATTAACACACACACTTACCTGCGGCGTCTGGTGGAATTCAAAATGAAACGCAGCATTGGGGCAAAACGCAAAGCGGCCAGTTCTTCTTGGGAGGCCCCACGCCTCATCAGCTGCCGTCGCTGCCTGATGAATCTGTCCCTCACACTGGACCACCTGGTCTCCACATAGTTAGCTTAAACCAAAAGCATCCACACATTACGAATATATCAGCGTCAGGTGACCATAACACTCGAGTTTATGGTTTGCCACAGTGGATAAACAACTTACCAATTATCCATTTCTGTAATCTAGTATGCTGGGCCCAATCTGGGTATACAATCCGGGCAACCTCCCTCCATGCGGCACTCCGCGTTACCCGGCTTCTGTACCCAGCCGCAGGGCCGTCCCATAGCAGTGGCCGAGCATGGACCTGAAAATAAAACAAAATTACAGTAACGTCTTTGAAATTATTAGTCAATAAGGTCATAGCTCCTACACCCATTTCACATGCTAGACGCCATGTTTGATTGTAAATAGTACGTCACTTATGTGGGTGGGGTCTCCAGCTTCACCTGCAGCTAACTCCCTCCCTCCATGATGTTTGCTGCCGGACATATCATATACACAGTACACTACTACTCACGTCATGTCCTTATAGTATTTGGCGAAAATATATGTGCTTACTACTAGGGAATGGAAGCCCACAATCCGGCGCGGGGGTCTGGGATCGGATAGCGACACGGGGGGGACACGCCTCCTCTCTGTAGTATCGCCACCTCAGCACTGTGCGTAGCGGGGGTGGGGTGGGGCTAACAATTGTGTGTCGTGTGCTCGGCTAATTGCTATGTGACACCATGTAACGCTGCTCAGCTTACCCATTTGTGTCCGGCCTTGTCACGTCGTAAGCCGCTGCACTACAAGTGCCATAATGGGCGCACACGCCTCTTTGAACGTGGCTGCTGCGTATTGTGTGTGCTTCCGACGTTACAACGCCTGACAAAGTACACAGCAGAGCAGCGCTAAAAGGCAAAATACTCATTAGCCGAGCAGTGAACAGAATTACCACAGCACACCAAACACTCCGGCTAAACAACCACCCCGCTACGCACACTGATGACGTGCATGTACTACAGAGAGGGGGCGTGTCCACGCTGTGTCGCTAGCCTATAGCATCATCAGCCTGCGCCGGATCTTGTGCGTGATTTGCGTACTATTAAAGCGACCTCCTTATGATGACACTATCAGAACATTATATGGGAGGATTTCTCCTATGTATGTGCCGCCAACAACCATCATGGAGGGAGGAGGGAGGAGGGAGGAGGGAGGAGGGAGGAGGGAGAGAGTTCGCTGCACGGCCATCTCGCTAACAGCAAACATAAGTCACGCCCTGGTTGGCCACCAACATGTGCTATTACAAGGACAATTCCTCGACTAGGCATTACTTACAAATCTCGCCTAAAATATGATGTGTGGTACATGGTCCGAAAGAGCTAACACCTTCACAGATTTGGAGGAGACACACACATATGAAAAGACAAATGCAGTCATTGCTCGATTTCAAGCGCCCCCTGATGGCAAACACATAGGAATTACACACAATCGTACTTACATCAACTACTCGGAGCGATGTATCGTGCCACTAAATGACTATGGACAATCGTACACATAAAATAAATATTATCTAGCATCTATTGATGATTACATAATCGATTTGTTTTGCCGAAATTATTTCTCACTTAAACAGGATGCAATAACAGATGTGACTTTTGGACATCCAAAAAACCGCTATAAAAGGCAAAAATTCTAAATTACATGTATGTAAATGTGAGTCACACAACAAATGACAATCATACATTAAGTCACGGCCACACAACTATCTTCTCCGATGCCAAAGGAGCATCGAAATGTGTCTATCTAGCGAACTTGCTACTGAATGTAACTGAGCACAGGCTTTCCCCAACGGCAAGAGCTCGCTCTTTGTTATATTAATTTTGTAGCCCGTGAATGAGCTGTACCAGGAGAAAAACTGAAATAAGCAAGGCAGATCAGACACGGGATTACTTAAAAAAAGGAGCACATCGTCGGCAAACATGGCCAGCTTTACAGTGTGGTGACGGAGATGTATGCCCTCAAAAGCGTCAGGTAATAATAAGTGTCTTGCTAAGGGTTCTATGGCTAAGTCAAATAAAAGGGGAGATAGGGGGCATCCCTGGCGGGTACCTCTTTCCATTGGAAAGGGTGGGGAGAGTATGCCCGGCGTGTAAATGCGTGCTGTGAGACCCTGGTATAACCCTGATAGAAAGATCCTAAAGTTGCCTCGGATCCCGAATTCATCAAGCACAGATCCCAGCCAGTCCCATCTCACGTTATCAAACGCTTTTTCTGCGTCTAGTGTCAGTAAAACCGGTTGGGAGTCTGTCTGAGATCTGCGCCCCACGAAGTCCATTACTGTCAGGACCTTGCGAATATTTACTACAGATGACTGGTTCCTCACAAAACCCACCTGATGGGTCCCCACCAAACCAGGAAGAAAGGCAGCTAACCTATCCGCAAGTATCTTAGTAATCAACTTTATATCCTGATTTATCAGGGAGATGGGACGGTATGATCCTGGGTCTGTTAAGTCTTTACCTGGCTTGGGAAGCACTTTAATGTGTGCCTGCTTTGCCAAAGGGGAAAGGGTGCCTGTACTCAGAACAAAATTAAAGTAATCAGTAAGCACTGGGGTGATTTGCACTGACAGAATCTTATAGAACTCTCCCGGGTAACCATCGGGCACTGGAGCCTTTCCATTACGTAGAGATTTTATGGTGGCAACAACCTCCTCCTTAGTGATCGCAGCGCTAAGGGAAGCACAGTCGTCATCGGATAGCGACGGCAAGTGCAGATTTTTCAGAAAATCCGCACTATCAGTCGAGCTCGTCGTGGAGGATTTATAAAGTGTCGTATAGAATTTTGCTAAAACGTCGTTAATCTTACGAGGTTGCCTATGAACATAACCGTTGGTGTCTTTGAGGGCTAGAATATGGGATTGACAGTGACTACCCTTGGCTAGTCTAGCCAAAAGACGTCCTGCTTTGTTGCCTTGCCGGAAAAAGTCTGTCTCCATGTTAGATCTATACATTCGCTCTCGTCTATCTAACCAGAGTTCATATGATTTTCTCGCTTCCTGCCATCCTTTTTTAGTCAGGTTAGTAGGGGAGAGTAAGAAGCGAGAGTAAGCTAGTTGTAATTGTGTACTGGCTTTCTGATACTGTGACGTAGTTTTACGTTTCATAGTAGAGTGATAGGCTATGATTCTACCTCGTATGACCGCTTTCGCGGTCTCCCAGTAAATAGTCTCGTCTTGTCTATGTTCAGCATTATAGGATTCGAATTCCAGCCACCAGCCTTTCAGCAACTCATGAAAAGCTTCATCTTTGGCTAGGTATGAGGGGAAGCGCCAAATATAGTCGGTAGCTTTGGGGCAAGAAGTATACAGCTCCAACGTTACTGGAGCATGATCAGAGATAACCATGTCCCTAATCATCACAGTCGCAGTCCTAGACGATACCAAAGGACTCACCAGAAAATAGTCTAAACGTGACCACGATTGATGGACATGTGAAAAATGGGTGAACTCACAAGTATCAGGATGGCGCTGTCGCCAAATATCGCACAGGTCTGCGGCAGTGAGGAGCACAGGGAGTATTCTATCGCTGGGCCGTATGGGCGCCTGCTGTCTAGACGGATGTTTTCTATCCAGCGCTGGATCAACCACTGAATTGAGGTCTCCCCCCACCAATTTCCAAGGCTCAGTATCACCTTGCAGCTTGCCCTGAACAGTATTAAAGAATTGTTTGTTGTCAGCATTAGGCCAATACAGGTTGTATAAACTTAGGGTCTGACCCCTGTGTTCTAATATGATATGAGAAAAGCGACCCTCAGTATCAGACTCATGGGACAAAAGTTGGAACGGGAAGTTTTTATGAATCAAAGTCAGTACTCCCGCTTTTCCACCTACTGCTGGAGACCCAAAAACATGTCCCACCTACAGCCTTCTCATCCTCTCAAAATCCTCAGCTTCCAAATGCGTTTCCTGAAGGAGCACTATGTCAGGATGAAATCGTTTTAAATGTCGCAACAATTTAATGCGCTTGTGGGGTGAATTGAGACCTTTGACGTTCCACGTTATTACATTAATCGTCTCAGCCATAGGGGGACCATCTCAAAGGGACAATTAGCCGGTAAATGTAACGGAGGAGTATCGTCAAAGATGAGAAAGCAGCAGGCAGGATACACACCAAGCAGAGGAGAAATAATGGTAAGTATGAAAAAGCATCAGGCAGGGCACATACGGAGTATAGAGGCCATACAATAACTAGATGAGCAAGTAAGAAATGCAGTCTGTCCCATCTGGCACATGCTGTGAAGTCAACAGTAACCCAAAAATAACTAACACAAAACACAAAACCTAAAAAACTAACCCAATAGAGAGCTTGGTGTTTCATAGCTTTCTATTACGGCAATAATGGACTACCTTTTTTCAGGCATGAACGCTGGAGACTCCCGCCCCCTGGCTCTCATGGGAGTAGTAAAATATTTGTGGACGTTTACCCACCAGGACTCGCCCACAAGAAAGAAAGTGATAGAGTCCAAAGGATAAACCCTCACAAAGGCACACAGAAAAGAATCACCATCAAATGTACCATAGATGTGAACCCTATAAAGGAACAAAGCAAGAAATAGGTGTTAAGTAATACAAACTGTCTCAATTTGGTGACCTAGATCGTTCACCTTCGGGGCGCCTGCTAGAATATCTGCGCCTCCTTTTGCGCTCAGCTGGTGTTTGCAGGACCTCACGGCGCGCCGCAGGCATTCTGGACGATCTGGCTTCCATCGGTGACGGTGAGCGTTGCTTGCCAGAACCCCGAGGACCCTTGGAGGGTGCAATAATATCAACCAGGGCCTTTTCAGCTTCCTCAGGTGATGTGAAAGATTGAGATGTACCGTCCGATTTGTACACTCTCAGGGTGGCAGGGTATTGCAATTGGAATCTACGATCTGCTTTGTAGAGACCGGAACAAATGTCGCTGAAAGCTCTCCGTTTTTTTGCGACCTCGGCCGAGAAGTCTTCAAAAATCAGAAGTTTGGTGCGGTGTAGCTCCAGGGGTTTCGTGCGCTTGCGGAAAGCACGTAGAATGTCCATTTTATCATTGTAGTCGAGTAACTTGAAGATAACTTGCCTTGGTCGAATATTATTAGAGTCTTTACTGCGTGGAGAAGATTGGGGGGGAGGACCAATGCGGTGAGCCCTTTCCACCCGGCATGTATGTTGGAGACCTAAGGCTTTTGGTAGATCATGTTCGCAGAAACGCCGTAGCTCAGACGGTAATATAGACTCACTCACTCCCACTATTCGGAGGTTATTTCGTCGAGAGCGATTTTCCAAGTCTTCCAATTTGTCAGCCATTTTAACGTTCCTCTCCTCGGTTTTGCTGATCCTCGTGTATAGGTCCTCGTTCTCCTCCTCTAAGTAAGTGAGTCTTTGTTCTAGCGTGTCAATGCGGGTCGCCTGGGCGGAAACCTCGGCTTTAAGTTGATGCAAAGTAGAGCGAATGGTTTCCTCGACAGTCTTTTGTATCTCAGGAGCCAATAGTTTTGCTACCGCAGCAGCTAGTTGCAGATGATTAATGCCAGATGAGACAGCAGTAATGTCCGCATCGCGCGGCGTGGTACCTTGCGGCAACAAGGGGGCCGTGTCCCCCAATGAGGCAGGAAACATATCTGTCTGGCTAGGAGTCACATCCAGGTCTGCGGCATGAGGCACCGCCGTTGTTTGCGTGGCTGGCGGGTTGCCCGCGTTCCGCTGTACAAAACGATCCATGATGCCACTGTATAAACTTAGAAAAAGAAACAGTATCTGGAGTAGTGTCGTCAGCAGGTATGTTTGTAGACAGAGAAGGATCAAGCAACAGGTCCAGCACTATTGTAACAGGTCAACAGATGGCGCCAGAGGATCAGGGACGAGTAGGCTCCCAGACATGTGTATTAGCAGAGCGAACTGTTGCAAGTATCCACTAGGTGGCTCCAGATAACATGTAATGCAGGTAGCAATAGCAGGGAGAATCTGTCCAGGATAATAATGAGATTTCAGAAGATAGAGGAAATGTGCAGAGTATATGAGTGACAAGCAGGTCAATATTGCTCACAAACAGGATTATAGGATGTGCACACAGTTATTGGAAGGCACGTACAGTGCATCATATATTATAGACCACAGAACGGGAGGATAGTTATCCTATATGGATCCGGTTCAATAAAGAATGATGGAGGAGAAGTACAGGCTGATAAGAGATGACCATAAGACGAGAGATGGTATATACAATGATATGCCCAGGATGATAGGAACCATATATAGGGTAGTAGGAGGTTCACTTGGTGTGGAGGGGATTGGGTGCAGTGGAGCGAGAGTAGAGTTCAAAATGCTGAGAGTTATGCTCCAGAGGATGGGAGCTATATGTAGAAAGTCACTTTCTTAGGCACTGTCGCTTTAAGAAGGCTGATGCAGGCTTAGCTGGGGCCAGCAGTGGAGTGCTCAGCTGAACTTATGCCTGGAGCCTCTGCCGTGCAGGCCGCCCACGTGGGAAAGATGGCTCCCCCCCCAGCCCCAGGACATGGGTGTATGTGAGCACTGTTATCCTCAGTGCCGTGCTGACTGTCCGTGGGCTCACGGGGCCGTTCGGGTGAGCCGGTGTGAGCTGACCCTGCAGCTGATGCTCTCCTCACCCTCCGTGCTGGTGGTTACGTAATGGCGGCCGATCCACTGCTCCGTTCCCGCGGCTACTCACTACGGCGGTTCCGAGCGGCGGCTCGTTGTCCCGGCGGGCGCACAGCGTCCGGTACTTGCCAGGGAGAGAAGGGGGGTCCCCAGGAGCAGATCGGTCGCCCGGGCAGGCGGTTGTCAGCAGGTTAGTGGCAAGGTCGGCGGGAGCTCCTGTGCCTCCGTCTTTACATGCCTGCGCCGGAACCGGAAGTCTCAAACCATTGTTAACGAATATACGTTCCTTAAAATCGCTCCATTCCCAGGCTTATAACGCTTTTATCCTTTGGTCTATGGGGCTGTATGAGGTGTCATTTTTTGCGCCATTATGTTTACTTTCTATCGGTACCTTGATTGCGCATATACGACTTTTTGATCGCTTTTTATCAAATTTTTTCTGGATTTGATGCGACCAAAAATGCGCAATTTTGCAATTTGTTTTTTTTTTTGCGCTGATGCCGTTTACCGTGTGAGATCAGGAATGTGATTAATTAATAGTTCGGGCGATTACGCACGCGGCGATACCAAACATGTTTATTTATTTATTTATTTATTTGTTTACTTTTATTTAAAACCTGGGAAAAGGGGGGTGATTCAGACTTTTATTAGGGGAGGGGGCTTTTTACTATAAACAACCTTTTTTTTTTTTTTTTTTTTTACACTTATACTAGAAGCCCCCCAAGGGAACTTCTAGTATATATACTTTGATCTCTCATTGAGATCTTTGCTGTATACATATACAGCAAAGATCAATGAGATAGGCACTCGTTTACTTCCGGCTGCTGCAGCCGGAAGTAAACGAGTGCCGAGTCGGGGACGGCGCCATCTTGGACAAGTCCCCGGCCGGCATCAGTAACAGAGATCGCTCCTCCGGGACAACGTCCCGGAGGAGCGATCTCCCCCACTAGACCCCAGGGAAAGGTTGCCTCCAGTAATCGGAGGCAGCTGTCAACTTTGACAGCTTTCTCCGATTAGCTAATTAGCGGGCACGGCGATCAGACCGTGCCCACTAATAGCGGCGGTCCCGGGCTACACGCGGCACCCGTGACCGCGACGCTTCAAAGCGGGGTCGCCGCGCGGCACCGCTTTGAAGTGCTAATGAGGACATATGACGTACCGGTACGTCATATGTCCTTAAGAGGTTAATTAAAACGAATCCATGCTTTTGCAATTAAATATACTGTTAATAAAAAATAAATATACAAATAAATATGTATATTTATTAATTTACAGTATATTTAATTGCAAAAGTATGTATTCGTTATAATTAAGCTATTGAACAACGAAACGAAACGTGTTTTATTAATTAAATATTAACTTGTACAGGAAGCTCTATTGCCAGCAATACATATTGCTGATAATACAGCTGAATGTACTATTTAATACTTTACTTTAATTAAAACAGCAAATGTTTCTTCTAATGATGGTATTTTTTTTATCACAATAGCAACATTAGAAGAAACATTTAGATTTATATGTCCGATCAGCTGATTGGCTAAGCGGACATATAAAGAGAAGAGAGAAAATAGAAGAAAGAAGACAGAAGTTAGAAGAGAGAAGATAGAACACATCGGAGGGTGAGTAGAAGCTTTCCCCCCTCCTGCACTACACCCATCCCAGCAAGGAAGGAGGGTCACATAACCCCTTCCTTGCTGGTATGCGGGCAGTCTGACATAAGTTCAGTATGGCACCCAAAGGGTTAACGGGGATGCAATGCATCCTCCTTAAACCCATTGGGTGCCACACTGTAAGCAGCGATCTGTAAAGATGCTGCATACTGCAAGGTGCACAACACCGCTCACAATGATGGGTGTTGTGCTCCTGTTTGTGTGGGGGTTTTTTGGTATGCTTCTCCGTTTTTGTTTTTCTGTATCCTGTGGATTGCGGCGGATTCAATGGACTATGTCGATGACCAGCGGTTGTTGGGATTTTCTTTTTAATATAAAATGGTCAAAAAGGGGTGTTTTTATTTGAATAAAAAATATTTTTCACTTGTGTTGTGTCTTTATTTCTTTACTATATAGACTTAGTAGTGGCATTCATTACTAAGTCAGGGCTTAGTGTTAGCCATTTTATAACTACCCCCCCCCCCCCCCCCAATATTACCCCAGTACCCAATGTCACCAGGGGTACTGGGAAGAGCCGGGTGCCAGACAAAATTTGCGCTCCTGGACTGGGCGGCAGCAGTTTGATAATATTAAGGCTGGGGAGGGCCAAAAACAATGGCCCTTCCCACCCTGGTGTTACTAGGCTGCTGTTGCTTGGTTTTTAATCCGGCTGGTTATGAAAACAGGGGGAACCCTACACGTTTTTTTTTAAATAAATAAATAATTTAAAAAAACGTGAAGGGTTCCCGCTACTTTCATAACCAGCCGGCTTAAAAACCAAGAAACAGCAGCCTAGTAACACCAGGGTGGGAAGGGCCATTGTTTTTGGCCCTCCCCAGCATTAATATTACCAGCCAGGAGCCAGTTCAGGAGCAGTAATTTTGACGCTCCGGGACCACTGGCACCCGGCTCGTCCCAGTACCCCTGGTGGCATTGGGTACTTGGGTAATAATGGGGGGGTTAGTGTTAGCCATTTTATATCGGCTAACACTAAGCCCTGACTCAGCAATGGATTCCGTCTATTAGACGGCTTTCACTACTAAGTCTATATAGTACAGAAATAAAGACACGACACAAGTAAAAAATATTTTTTTTTTCAAAGAAATACACCCCACACCCCTTGTTGACCATTTTATTAAAAAAAACGAAGATCAACAACCGAAGATCATCGACGTAGTCCATCGAAATCCACAGGATACCGATATCGGAAAAACAAAAAGGGAGAAACACAAAAAAGCACACAAACAGGAGCACAACACCCATCATTGTGAGCGGTGTTGTGCACCTAACAGTATGCAGCATCTTTACAGATCGCTGCTTACAGTGTGGCACCCAAGGGGTTAAAGGAGGATGCATTGCATCCCCGTTAACCCTTTGGGTGCCATACTGAAAAATCTGGCCCCCAGGGGGTTATGTACGGGTCCCCACTTAACCCCTTGGGGGCCAGACTGATGTCAGACTGCCCCCATACCAGCAAGGAAGGGGTTAAGTAACCCCCTCCCTTGCTGGGATGGGTGTAGTGCAGGGGGGGAGATTTCTTCTCACCCCCTCGATGTCTTCTATCTTCTCTCTTCTTTCTTCTATCTTCTCTCTTCAACGGTCCCCAACACACTGAGCTTAGTGTGACAGGACCAGCTCTTTTTATGCCCGCTCAGCCAATCAGCTGAGTGGACATCTAAATCTAAATGTTTCTTCTAATGTTGCTTTTGTGAGAAAAAAAAATAGCATCATTAGAAGAAACATTTGCTGTTTTAATTAAAGTATTAATACATTCATCTGTATTACTGGCAATATGTTTTGCCAGCAATAGAGCTTCCTGTAATAGCTAACCCCTTAAGGAAAGAGCCTGAAATGGCCTTAAGGACAGAGACAAATTTTATGAATTTGACCAGTGTCACTTTATTCATTAATAACATCGGGATGCTTTTACCTATCTGGCTGATTCTGAGATTGTTTTCTCGTGACATATTGTACTTTACATTTCTGGCAAATTGGAGTCGATACTTATAACAAATCTTTATGAAAAAAAACAAAATAACGTGAAAAATTGTGAAAAAATGCATTTTTCCAACTTTGAAACTTTTTTGTTTATACAGAAAATGGGTATGCCACATAAATTATATATTAAATAGCATTAGCAACATGTCTACTTTATGTTGGCGGCATTTGTTAAACTATCTTTTATTTTTTTTAGACAATAAAAAGCTTAAAACATAAGCAGCAAAATCAGATATTTTTAGGGACCTGTTCAGGTTTAGGCTATGTTCAGACTATGTAACTGTGCGGCTGTATAATTTTTTTGTCCGTACATGTCCGGGTGTTCTTGCGTCCGTGTTTGAAATGCACTTACGGTCTCATCGTAAGAGCACGTCCGTACTCCTGGCTTCCTGGCTTGGTTCGGCCCGGCCGGAAGCTTGTAATTTATTCATGAATCTGCCCCCGGCCCAAATAAGCACACCCACATCCCTATAAAATCTACGCCCACTCGCGAAGTGCTTTTGTGTGTGATTATTATACAAAGCATGTCTGGAAATAATGCCCCCCAGCGTCCTGCAAGGAGAATGCGGCAGCCGCTCGTCCTGGGTGTCCTGTGGAACCTACGCCATTATTACCTGAGATTGTGTGTAAGTGTGCTGTTTATATAATTTATTTTTTATTTTTTTATTTTTTTCTAGTTAAGCTTTATACACATGTTTTTTAAATAGCGTTACAAAATGTTTATGATTAGAATCAGTAAACATTGATTTAATGTATTGTTACTGCAAGCTCCCTTAAGTACTGTTGACAAAAGGTCCTTAAATGCAACTGTTGAATACCTTTCAGACTAATTTACATGTGTACAAAAATTAAAACAATCTTTTTATGTTATCAGAGGTGACAAAACGAACTGCAGCGCCGTCATTTTGGGCGGCGCTATTGGGTTCACCCCATAAATTTGCGTAGGGAGACCCGTGGCCACATCGGTTGCCTCTATGACGATCTGCGCCGGTAGGTTTTATTTTTTTATAATTTTGTTTAATATTTTTATATATTTCTTTTTAATAGACTTTACTATAAAAAAAATTTTGACCAAATGTCCATTATGTGCATTATGTCCATTAGGTTATTTGTTGCCTTACAAGCTTTATGAACATTTCTGCATTTGTTTCCCTCTCACACCTTCCTATGATCTGTGTTTCTTTGTTATTTTTTCTGAGAAATATATTTCTACATTTGTTGCAGCCATCCTGAGAAATTCCAGGCGTTCGTCAGGCTGCCGATCGCAGCTTTTGATCATTTGCTTTCACTTTTGAGCCCACGTCTCCAGAGACAGGACATTCACCTGCGGAAATCCATCCCTCCTGTGGCCCATCTGTTCATAACATTAAGGTGAAGAGCCTTTGTTTTATGTATTAGTATTTTTTCATGTATTAATTTATTTTTTATTTTTTTTGCAGGAAAAAATGTCTCTTTAAATATTTAATTAATTTGAATCTTTTTCTTTTTTATTCCAGATTCTTGGCGACAGGGGAAAGTTATGCATCGTTGCACCTCCAATTTCCAAAGTCGACCATCTCTGGAATTGTGAGGTGCACGTGCGGCGTGATCTGGGAGCATTTGCAGCCCATCATGATGCCCAGTCCGACCCGGGAGATTTGGTTGCGGTCAGCAGCAGGCTTTCAGTCTGTGGCCAATTTCCCCAACGGTTGATGGTAAGCACATACGTGTGAAGCAACCACCGCAATCAGGATCACAGTATTTCAATTATAAGAAATACTTTTCTGTGGTCCTGATCGCGGTTGTTGATTCCACGTATCGTTTCCTTGCCATTGACGTTGGCTCCTATGGCAGTACTGGGGACTCCCGGACGCTACTGAGATCAGAGTTTGGGAGGCGAATACTGTTAGATCGCATGACTCTACCTCCATCCCGCTCCATTCGTCATGGTAGGGGATCAAGCCTTCCCTTTAATGACCAACCTGCTGCGCCCATACCCACGGAGAGGGCTGGATGAACAGGGGAGAGTATTTAACCAGAGGCTGAGCCGGGCACGTAACTTCGTGGAGTGCGCCTTTGGGATCATGACTAGTCAGTGGAGAGTTTTTACCACTGCCCTGCAGTTGAACTTGGGCACAGTTGACATGGTCATTAAAGCTGCCTGTGTTCTCCACAACTACCTTCGGGACTATGCCTCCCGGGATGTGGACGTGGAGACACTGGCAGCTTTTAGTGACCGTGTCAACTTTGGCCAAGGGAGACAACCCAACTGCGGGATAATGGTCAGGAACCTCTTTGCTGACCACTTCATGACTCCTGAAGGCGCCGTGCCTGTGCCCCTTTCACAGCCTCCGTTATGAGCCACGGCCACAGGACTGATGGATTTCTGCATCTGTGTCACCTGTCTCTGGGATGTGTCAGCTCTTTTATTTTGTGTTATTATTGTTTTTGTATATATTTTATTTACTATATATATTTTATTTTTACTATTACAAAAAACGTTGATAAATTATTTTCCACTAAACAATGTGTCTGGCCTTTCAATGTATGTCAACCATGTAGTGCCTGCCCACATTGTTGTTGTGTGCTAAAATACACATAAGCTCACTAGATCTACTAATGGGCAGTAATTAGCGAGCAAGGCCAGATCCTGCTAATATTCCAATTGGATAGTCCTTTGAAACTAGTGTGCAGAAACTGTGATGTGACCCAAACATGTGTCTTTCCTATGGAGTGACCAGCAGGGTGCACACTATATGTAGAACTTTATAGTCTTGGATATGTAACAGGATCTGATTTCTTCTAGGGACACAGGCCATTTCACTTTTTAACAATCACCATTAACACACCACATACATCCCTCCAGCCATCACCCAGGTGCGGCAGGTGGATGGAGGGATGGATGTGGGCTACTTATGTACGTTTATCAATTCTCGACGTTTCTAGGTAATTAGCAGATGCTGGATGTCCCGCAGGAGGCTATTTTTAATAATCTCTGACACATTGCTCTCTGTTGAAATTTGTGTGGCCTAATCATAAAGATTAATTTAGTCAACTAATATTGGCCATCCCAACCCTCTCCTGCTCTGGCCACTTCCTGCCTTGGCCACAGATGTCAGCAGAGAGTACTGTCAGACTTAAAAAACACATAATAGCTAAATTCACAACATCTTATTATGCAAACAAAGTAGCAAATGTATTTTTAATAGTATTTTTTGGGTTCCTTACTGGCACTCAGTAAATACTACTTTGGTTTTAATGGTTCACCACAGAAGACAACATACCAAAAATACCACAATTACGCAAACAACCATATATCTCAAAATGGATTTATTAAATGTAAAACAAAAATAAACATCACATGATAGTGGTTCTGGGGGGATGGGGCAGAGGGTGTGTGACCACTACTTTTTTACATATTGACAGGAGGTGGAATAGTGTGCAGAGGCAGTAGTCTTGTCATTATGTCAAGCCTACAGCCAGCCTGACTTTAGGCTGCCAACACAACCATAAAAGGGACATCCCCATCCCGCCAAGCTCTTTCTGCCATCCGTAGCCAATGGGATGCCAGACATTGTAAAGAGTCTGGGGTTGATGTGGGCCGGGTGCGCAGAAGGTTGATGAAAAGATTAAGCCTAGTAATCCTACGTTGGCACAAGGGCCCTACAGTCTAGCAGACAAGGGGTGGTGTTGGTGGAGGTGAGGAGAGGGAGCACGGGCCGCCCACAAATGTTGTTAGACGGTCAAGCCAGATGTTGGACTTCCTCGCCAGGCTCCACAGGGCCCTCTTGCCATCTTGGTGGTGGAGTCATGGGCAGTGCCTCTGGCAGATGAGGTTCTTCATTCTCTTCATCCGATGAGGCCTCTGCTGGTTGTTGAACTAGTTCTGCTCTGATGAGAAAAGAACACTGGTCACAATCTGTGATTCCAAATAGGTTTTCAACATTGTTGGAAGTTGCAATAACCAATATGCATCCAATGCAGTATGTTAGTCAGGCTGGTTGGGGAATATTTTCTGCAATATGTCCAATGTGTCAGCCTTGAACTTTTCTCTCAAGCTACAGTATTGGATCTACATTCACACACTGGTCCCCAAAAATGCTGGTCTTCACAAACCGACCGTAGTAGAACATTTTTAGGTCCTATGGACAGATTTGGTGTAATTTTTCACCATTATTACTACAGTCCATGCTTTGGGCCAAAATGCTACTTACAGTTATGTCTTCTATCATGGATTGATCAAAATCATTTCCAAAGCCGGTTATGCCACGCTGCATTTGTTAATTATCTTGTGTCCAGCAGGGGGCGCATGATGTTAGCAAAGTATATATTAGTAAAGTGTTACATAAATATAGTGCTCCCCCTGCAGGACACTTAATGTATATAATCTCTGTCAATGTAACACATGTCTATGTCTGCACACTTAAGACACTGACCTACTACTCTCATCATCTGATCCTAGCATGGACACATTCAATTAAGACACACACTTACTGGCGCCATCTACTGGAATTCAAAAAGAAACGCAGCATTCGTGCAAAACGCAAAGAGCCGAGTTTTTCTTGTGAGGCCCCACGCCTCATCAGCTGCCGTCGCTCCCTGATGAATCTGTCCCTCACACTGTACCACCTGGTCTCCACATGTTTGTCTGAAAGCAAAAACACTAGAGTTTTGTGTTGGTTGGCACCATGGGTAAATAACTTACCAATGATCAACTTCTGTAATCTACTATGCTTGTCCCAACCTGGGTACACAATCCGGGCAACCTCATTCCATGCGGCACTCCACCTTAGGCAGGGCCGTCCCATAGCAGTGGCCGGGCATGGACCTTAATAAAAATTAATATAACAGTAAGCTCTTGGAAACAATGCTCAATTAAGGTAATAGCTAGTCTACTGGAATTAAAAAAGAAACGCAGCATTGGGGCAAAACGCAAAGAGCCGAGTTCTTCTTGTGAGGCCGCACGCCTCATCAGCTGCCGTCGCTCCCTGATGAATCTGTCCCTCACACTGGACCACCTGGTCTCCACATGTTTGGCTGAAAGCAAAAAACGTACAGACATTAGTAATATATGAGCGGCAGGTGACCATAACAGTAGAGTTTCTTGTTTGACATAGTGGGTAAATAACTTACCAATGATCAACTTCTGTAATCTAAAAAAAACAAAAAAGAGCATATGCCCTATAATAAGTAAAGGCCCTATTCCACGGGTCGTTTTAGAGGAGCAAACGAGCGCTATTAGCGCTCGTTTGCTCCTCGTTCGCCGCTCGCTGCCGCCGCTATTCAACGCGGCTGCAGCGAGCGGTTGAGTGCGGGAGGGGCGGCGGGGAGCTGCGGGGGGGGCTGCTCGGAGGATCGCTGATCGTCCGGGCAGCCCATAGGATATAGCAGCGTCTGCTGCCGATGCTCCTATTCAACGGAGCGACGGCAGCAGATCGCTGCTATATCAGTCGCTTGTTTTTCAACATGTTGAAAAACAAGCGACTGCAACGATCAGCCGACATGAACGATGTCGGCTGATCGTTGCACTCTATTCCACGGAACGATTATCGTCCGTAGCGGTCGATATCGTCCGAAAACGAACGATAATCGTTCCGTGGAATAGGGCCTTAAGCACAGCACAGATCATTAGATAAGCTCAAAATAACAGTACTTTATTCCACAGGTACAAAAAGAGATATAAATAACACACATAGATCCAAAGATTAAAAACACTTAAAAAGCACACCAAAACATGGAGACACCACGTAAGGTGTCATCCACCTTGACACCCCGTAAAAAAGGTGTTGTGTGTCCTGTTCAAATAATAAAGAGACAAATAACCCTTCAAAAGTGACAAAAATCATGAAAAGATGGAGTATCCAAACTAATACAAGTAACAATATGATAAATAGGCAAATAATACAGTGATACCCAAACAATGGATAGTTACCACCTAACCAAGATATGAACAGTGACACAATGGGGTGTCAATAAGGGGTTCCCCACGCGTTCCGTCCGCACTACCAGACTTCCTCAGGGGTAATGAGATATGTATATGTAAGAGGACCTTTATTTATATGATCATTCATAAATACTAAGTCTGTGCACAATAAGTCTAATCAGTACCTGTATAAAGGATTGGCTCCGTACAACCTGGCTCCAAGATGGCGCCACCGGCGTCCCCGGTATCACAATGCGCATGTCACAAAAGCGCTATGCGTCATATGGTCACATGGTCATAATATATCACATGACCGCAAGTAATCTCCGCTGAATAATGTGTTGGGAATAA
This sequence comes from Dendropsophus ebraccatus, assembly GCF_027789765.1. Taxonomy (NCBI): domain Eukaryota; kingdom Metazoa; phylum Chordata; class Amphibia; order Anura; family Hylidae; genus Dendropsophus; species Dendropsophus ebraccatus. The sequence continues at coordinate 38,232,117 of NC_091466.1, forward strand.
TGTACATAATTGTCCAACAAATGTATATCTGCTATAGCGGTTATTTGTATAATCAAAAATACAACTAATATCTATAAACAATCATACACACTAATACTCTATTTCATTGCGCATGCGCGGCTGCAGTTGAAATATACCATGAAGTGTATACACACCACCGGCGTCCCCAGTATCGCACTGCGCATGTCCCAAAAAAACAAAACACTATGCGTCATGTGGTCACATGATCGCAATATATCACATGACCGCAAGTAATCGCCGCTGAATAATGTATTAGAGATAATGTACATATTTACCCAACAAATGTATATCTACTATAGCGGTTATATGTATAACCAAAAATACAACTGATATCTGTAAACAATTTATACACACTAGTAATATATCTCATTGCGCATGTGCGGCTGTGGTTGAAATAAACCAGGTAATATAAACAAACACCATAATGCACTGCGCATGTTCCAACAGATGTTCGTAACATCATCGCAGCATATCATATAACCCCAAATAGACAATACAAAGGACGGAACATATAGAAGACATATATATGTATGTGCAAAATATAATATAGAACCCGTTACCATAGTCAAAAATATATAGAGAATAATACATATATTTCGTAATTAAAAATACACATATTAAAAACAATTCCAATATTGGTGATATATATATCATTGCGCATGCGCAGAAAAAATATAAAGAACAAAGAAATACCTATCTCAAGAGATCCATTTTGCAAACAACAATATATAGTGAGAATAATACAGTGTCCCTAATCACAAAAAATAAAATATGTATATATATATATATATATATATATATATATATACACATGTATGACTTACTAAAGGTTTACAGATACACCACTGTGTTAGTTACGCATGCGCCACATTTTGCTGCCAATTGTTGGTAAAATCCAGTGTGCACCAACTCGGAGCCAAGTCCACGGAGCCAACCCAAATAAAGTGCCGGAAAAATATGCCGGCATAATGGTACTCTCAATCATGAGATAATAATCACAAGAAAAGACATAAAAATAAAAATGAAACAAAAACATGAAAATATATACAAATGTCTACAATCATAGTCAAGAGGCAATGGAAAAAGGACGCCAGTACAAGGCGCAGCAGAGCCCAACCGACATGTCCATTAAACAGGTATATATAGTTCTTCAGAAAGAAAAAATCTTTTCAGATGAAAAAGAATTTCCTTTGTGGATGTAGAGAATAAGGCCCAATGTTACAGTCCTGATGAAGTGTCGACTAACCGTATTCCAAGAAACCAATTGGTCAAACAATACAGACGACAAAAACTTCAACTTCAAAGAAGCATAAGGGGTCCCACGGGGGTAGCAGATCTCACAAGTAGGAGTGGTGTGGTATGCGGTGGTCAACGGGTCTTGCAGATAAGGGCAGAGGAAGTTTGGTACACAAAGAATATAACAGCCAGTGATACAGTGTATCTACAAAGAAAAAACGTGCAAAAATGATTAAATACAAGTGATATGAAATAGTGAAAAAAAAATTATATATATATATATATATATATATAACTGTGTATGACTGTATGCATTGTATAAGTGTAAAAATAATAATATGCTATGTGTGATTAAGTGAGAATGAAAATGTGAACATGTATGTTGGTGCGTGTAGTGAGACAAACAATTGTGTATGGTGCAAAGCCTGTAAAGTACCAACGGCAAACATATACTAACATGAAAATGAAAAAAAAATATATATAAAATATTAATGAAAAATTATTTTACTTATAAAAACCAGTGTATAACAACTCTTCATTTAATCCCCTAGGTTCCAAACAGCCCAGCTCATAGATCCATCTAGACTCTGCTCTTAATAATTTTTTTACCACATCACCTCCCCTCATACCAGTTCTGATCCTCTCCAAACCCACCACCTCCAAATGATCATACTTACCACCATGATGCTTCTTGAAGTGTGCCGCTACCGAGGTCAAATCCAAAGTGGTATGTATCGTGCTCATGGCTCTCCTTATGTTAGACAGATGTTGTTGTGTCCTCTTGCGCAACTCCTGAGTGGTCTGTCCTACATATATTTGATGACAAGGACAAATGAGAGCGTAGATTACATTCCTACTGCGACAATTAATGAAGCTTCTTATTGAGAATTTTTTGCTATCAAGAGGGTTAGTGAAGGTTTTTGTTGGGGTCATATGTCGGCATATATTGCAACTGCCGCAGGCAAACGATCCATGTTGTTTCACTCCTCTGCCCAAAGGAACAGTTGGAATGGAAAAATGACTTTCTGTAAGAATATCTTTGAGATTTCGAGCCCGGCGTGCGGTAAGTGATGGTTTAGTAGTAACGTATGGAGAGAGTCGGGAGTCTGTTAAGAGAATGTTCCAGTTCTTTTTCATGATGTTATACACATCTTGCCATTGCTTGTTGAAATTAGTGATCAGCCTTACTTTGCCATCGTTCTGACGTATCCTGGGGGTAAGAAGTTGGTCTCTCTCCGCGTGTTTTGCCCGTTGGAAGGCTTGAGAGATCGTCTTGCGTGGATAGCCTCTCGCCCTGAATCTACGGGTAAGATCACCAGCCTCCTTCTTGAAATCCATATCCAGGCTGCAATTTCGTCTCACACGGTAGAATTGGCCCACTGGTATACCCGTTTCAGATGGTCAGGATGAAAACTTTGAAAATGTAGAAGGCTGTTCGTTGCAGTCTTTTTCCTGAAGAGAGTAGTGTGGATTTTCCCATCAATCAATCGTAACTTTAGATCCAAGAACTCCGCCAATTCCTGTGAGATATGTGAGGTGAGAGTGATATTAAAATCATTGGAATTCAACATTCCCAAGAACATCTCACATTCTTCCTTAGTGCCTGTCCATAACATCATGATGTCATCAATAAAATGACACCATTTCAGCACATGACGCTGAAACTGCTCAAGGGGGTACACGTGTGTACCCTCCCACCACCCCATAAAGAGGTTAGCGTAGGAGGGGGCACAACGCGCCCCCATCGCCGTCCCAGACATCTGCCTGTAAAATGTGCCATTGAAGATGAAGTAATTCTGATTTAACACGAAGTTCAAGAGATCCAATAGAAACGTATTATGTTCTACATTATCTCCATCCTCAGAGAGAAAATTCGCCACAGCTCTTACCCCCAATCCATGCTCTATATTAGTATAGAGGGACTCGACATCCAAGGTCACCAGTAGGGTCCCCTCTGGTACTTCAAAGTCCTCAAGTTGTTCTATCAGATGCATGGAATCACGTGTATAAGATGGTAAACGTAGCACATGTGGCTGCAAAAAGAAGTCAAGATATGTTGAAATGCCTTCACACAAGCCCCCAATGCCCGAAACAATGGGCCTCCCTGGTGGTTCTAGGGTGGACTTGTGTACCTTTGGTAGAAGGTAGAAAGTTGGGATCACAGGTTTCTCAACAGCCAGATATTTATGTTCCCTTTTAGTAATGACGTGGGTCTGGAGTGCACGGTCCAATAAACGATCCAATTTCTTTTTGAATATCACTGTTGGGTCTGATGGTAAAGGGGAATAATAAATCCTATTACCCAATTGCCTACCGGCCTCCTTAAGATATAGTTCTATAGGCCACAGAACTATATTGCCCCCCTTGTCAGCTTCCTTGATAATAAAGTTGGTATTATCTTTAAGGGTCCTGATGGCCATCCTTTCTTGCCTAGTGAGGTTTTCATATTTGTTGGGATCTAATTTCAAAATGTGAATATCCCTCAGGACAGTTTCAAAAAAGATCTGTATACATGGGAACAATTTGAAAGAGGGGGTAGCCTGAGAGGGCAGTCGAAGAGTAAATTTTCTCCTACCTGTATGTAGGTAACTTCTGTAATCTACTATGCTTGTCCAAACCTGGGTACACAATCCGGGCAACCTTACTCCATGTGGCACTGCGCCTTAGCCAGGTTGTGTACCCAGGGGCAGGGCCGTCCCATAGCAGTGGCCGGGCATGGACCTTAATAACAAAAAAGATAACAGTAAGCTCTTGTAAACAATGCTCGATTAAGGTAATAGCTAGTCGAGGAATTTTCCTTGCTACACGCCATGTTGATGACAAAATAGTACGTCACTTATGTGGGTGGGTTCTTGAGCTTCCCGTGCAGCTAACTCCCTCCCTCCCTCCTCCCTCCATGATGTGTGCTGGCGGCCCATATCATATACACAGTACACTACTACTCCCATCATGTGTTGATAGTATAAGGCTAAAATAGATCTGCTAAGTACTAGGGAATGCCACCCCACAATCCGGCGCGGGGGGCTGGTATCGGATAGCGACACAGCGGGGACACGCCTCCTCTCTGTAGGATCGGCACATCAGCACTGGGCGTAGCGGGGGGGGGGGACAATTGTGTGTCCTGTGATAGGCTAATGGCTATGTGAGACGTTGTTACGCTGGTCAGCTTTGCCATTTTTCCGCCCTTGTCACGTCGAAAGCAGCTGCACTACAAGTGCCATAATGGCCGTCCACGGCACTTAGAACGTGGCTGCTGCGTATTGTGTGTGCTTCCGACATTACAACGGCTGAGAAAGTAGAAAGCAGAGCAGCGCTAAAAGCATAAGTAGCCATTAGCCTAGCACTGAACACAATTAGCAGAGCACAGAAAACACTCAGGTTAAACCACCCCCCCCCCCGCTACGCACAGTGATGAGGTGCATGGACTACAGAGAGGAGGCGTGTCCCCGCTGTGTTGCTAGCCTATACCATCACCTCGCGCCGAATGATGTGCTTGATTTGCCTGCTATTAAAACAAACTCGTTATGATGACACTATCAGCACATGATGGCAGGATTTGTACTGTGTATCTGCTATGTGCCGCCAGCAACCATGATGGAGGGAGGGGGGAGAGAGTTAGGTGCACGGCCATCTAGCTAACACAACACATAAGTCACGCCCTTGTTTCCCAGCAACATGTGCTCTTACAAGGACAATTCCTCGACTAGGCATTACTTAGAAATTGCGCAGAAAACATTATGTGCGTGACATAGGGAAAAATTGCTAATACATTGCCTTATTTTTAAGACAGACACATAGCCAAAAACAAATCCATTAATTGATCGATTTCAAGCGCCCCCTGATGGCAAACCCATAGGAATTACACACAATCGTAGTTACATTAACTACTATGAGCGATGTCTCGTGGCACAAATTCACACTGGACAATCGGTCTGATTAAAAATCAATAAAATATAATATTGTCGTCAGAAACTGAGATAAGTAATAAATGGGGTTTTTTTTAATTAAATATAAAACAGCCTGTAATAACATATCTTCTATTTAGACATTAAATCAACCCGGATCAAATCGAATGATTATAGCTAACATGCATGTAAATGTTATTGACACAACAACTCTAAGAAATACATCAAGTGAGAGTCACACACATCGCTTGTCATCCTCCAAAGGAGAAAATAAATAGGTAAGCTCTTCGATCTACACATATCTACAACGGACTCACAACACGTGATCACCTACTTACTTGTAATATAAGCTTGATGACGTCTATTAGTGACCTATCGATAACCATCTCTGGGTCCATCAATTAGCCTTTACTGTAAAACAACCTAATTCAGTCAGCTCGTTTTTCACTCTGCAGATGTGCAAATCCAGAAAAATCCTAACTAACCTTGGCTTCTACCCATAGGAACCCAAAATGATACATTTTTTTATCTCCATCCAGTCACACAACGGTCTAGCTGAAGCCTGGGCACAAAGGCCTCTTACATTCATCCCTGAACTTTCTGCAATGTTTGAAAGGAAACACAAAGCATAAAAAGCATTTCTATAATGTAGCACCTTATAAAAGCCAAAGGTTTTAGGCTATGAGGCTATTAATTCGAGGTGCCGATCCTGCTCTCATCACACAAGTACAACTATATAAAGTGTAGGGTGGCACACAGCAAACTGCACTACAATGCGGTTAAGCACTAGACCACTCCTACAAGAAATGGGCCACCAACACACAGCATTCCATTCCCTTTCGGGCCAAAAGACACCTGCAAAAGTCCAGGACACATGTACACTCTCAGACAAGCCCAAGAGCAGACCTGTACCAACATAGTTACATAGTTACATAGTTAATACGGTTGAAAAAAGACACATGTCCATCAAGTTCAACCAAGGAGGGGATGGATACAGGGAAGGGGGAGGGGTGATAGGTTCTATACATATGTATTTATATTATTTTGCTCTAAGAACTTATCTAAGCCTGTTTTGAAGCCCTCTACTGTTTTTGCTGTGACCAGATCCTGGGGTAGACTGTTCCACAGATTCACAGTTCTCATGGTAAAGAAGGCTTGTCGCCTCCGGAGATTGAACCTTTTTTTTCTCCAGGCGGAGGCAGTGCCCTCTTGTCCTTTGAGGGGGTTTTACCTGGAACATCTTTTCCCCATATCTCTTGTAGGGGCCATTTATATATTTAAATAAGTTAATCATATCTCCCCTTAAACGTCTCTTCTCCAGACTAAACAAATGTAATTCTTTTAATCTCTCCTCATAACTAAGATGCTCCATTCCCCTTATTAGTTTAGTTGCCCGTCTTTGTACCCTCTCCAGCTCTAGAACATCCTTTTTATGAATCGGGTTCCAAAACTGGACGGCATACTCCAGATGAGGCCGCACCAAAGCTTTATAAAGCGGTAATATTATATCCCTGTCCCGAGAGTCCATGCCTGTTTTAATGCATGACAATATCCTGCTGGCCTTAGAAGCAGCTGACTGACATTGTGTGCTGTTCTGTAGTCTATTATCTACAAGTACACCCAGATCCTTCTCTATCAGCGACTCTCCCAGAGTAACTCCCCCCAGGACATATGATGCATGCGGGTTATTAGTACCCAGGTGCATAACTTTACATTTATCCACATTGAACCTCATTTGCCAAGTGGACGCCCAAACACTTAGTGTGTCTAAGTCATCCTGTAACATCTGCACATCCTCCATAGACTGTACTGTACTACAAAGCTTGGTGTCATCTGCAAAGATAGAAACATTGCTGTTAATTCCATTCTCAATATCATTAATAAACAAGTTAAACAGAAGAGGGCCCAGTACTGACCCTTGGGGTACACCACTTATTACCGGGGACCATTCTGAGTAGGAATCATTGACGACCACTCTCTGGGTACGATTATTAAGCCAGTTTTCAATCCAGTTACACATTAAATTTTCCAAACCGATAGACTTTAACTTACCCATCAGACGTCCATGAGGAACTGTGTCAAACGCTTTTGCAAAATCCAGGTACACTATATCCACAGCCGCGCCGCCATCCAGGCTTCTACTTACCTCTTCATAGAAACATATTAGGTTGGTTTGACAACCTAACGATACCTTATAACCAGCCCTCAGGCCAGGCACTCACTGGTCGTCAGTTACTATACAACAAAGGTGTTATCTACAGAAGGAGAAAACTGGTGTGCATGGATGAAATTACCACAGAACAACATGTTATTCCGAAGTTCATTCCTTAGACCCCTTTGTTTGCACCATGTCGTAGCTGGTTGCGGCTTGGGCCCCACTATTTCACTGATCCTTTCTATATTGAAGCAACCGAACCTGTGAATCAGCCCGGCCACTATGGCCATATGTGAGCAAGCACAATGATTTACATATGCAACTACCAAGGCCTTTGCGGCAAAGAGCAAAGTTGCTTGGAAATCTAAGCTTGCTTTCTGCTTTGTTACTGCAAGGGTCACCAAATTTGGGATTAGCATATGAAATTAATGCTTTGTATTCACAAATAAAAAGCTTATAAATCTGGAGACACGGATAATAGTGATGTCGCATTAATGCTAAAGAAAAAGCTAAACAAACTGCAGAACCAGCTAAGGTTTTTAGAGGACATGTGAAAACATTACATGTGAAGACATTACATAGAAATCATTACATAGAAATATCCATGGAATAGTATTCCTAAACATTGTCAGACTTGTCAAGCAATCTGACCTCACAACAGTAACAAAAACAAAAGAGTTTGACAGAGGGGGAAGGGCGCAGGAAGGTCCAGATTACTGCATACAGATCAATGGAATCTGCTTCAGTCTCACAAAGCCCAATCTCGTGGTACAGTCTCGGAGCAGACAATTTATCATCTATTCCTCCAATACACACCACAAAAAAAGCCTTGGTCACAGATTAGCGTTGTGGCAGAAGATGCTTGGTAAAGCCTCACACTATTGGCATCAAAATGTGACATATACATCGTGAACACACATCCATCAACTGCACTATGCGCCAAGCCAAACAATCATCAGCATAACAATCCAATAACAAATGTGACGTCTCTTACCACATGTGAACATATCCTTGATGTATAATTGTAAAGGCTTTAGGCATGTCCATATTGCCAATGGCCACTTTATTGCATAGCCAACATGGAGTCTGGTCGATTTTTGTTGTGCGTTGAGGAAATGCACTACATTCCACAACCCAATAGAGAGACAATAACGCTGATGTGTGTTGAAGAATGTGAATGATTCCAAAGTCATAGACAATGTATCAGTGTTTTTTCTGACAAAAAGATACAAGCGATTTTCTTCTGTATTATGAATGTACTTATGATGTGCTGAAAAATCGAAGTGAGATAGAAAATTAGTTACAATAAATATATGATGTTCTCCATCAAATCTCAGCTGCGAGGGATTACAGTAGAGACTCCACAAAAATTATGGCCCTTTTACACACAAAGATTAGGTGACAGATTATCTGTCAAAGATCTAAATCCAAACCCAGGAATGGATTAGAAAAGATGAGACATCTCAGGCTTTCATTTATGACCTGATCTCAGTTTTTATAATCCATTCCAGGCCTTGGCTGAAAAACTTTGTCAGATAATGTTTCAGTGCAAAAGGGCCCTTACACACAAGAAACAGGCGCCCTGGAGATATTAGAAGGCAATATTTAGGATTGTACATCTTTCTAACTTTGTTTGTAAAATGAGGATCTTAGCAAACTGTTTGATGAAACAGAGTGTACCATGTCACCACGGTAAGGTGTCCTCAGGGACATGGACCCTACTCTAACCTAACAGAAAATGACCTCTCTGGGCCTGAAGAAGCCGACCACTTGCCTTCAAAATAAAAAAGTAAATTAAGGATAAAATAAAAAATATGATGTATTGCCTCATACATCAAATACTAGAAATCATAAACGGGGGAGGCGACGTGAAGCCCGAGAGCGCCGTCCACCCCGTGGCTGGCGCCTAAGAACGGCCCTAGTACCCTCAGATGGAGGTGGCATGACACCAGGTGGCTCAGGGGAAACTGCTGGGGGGACAGGTGGGGGCACAGGTGGGGGCACAGTGGTCTGAGGAAAAAGGTTGATCTCCTCCGGGATACGTGGCCTCGGTAAGTGTAAACCATACACAGTCTGTATGAGGTGGCCCACGTAGGAAGGGTCTGGGAGAGTCTCCGAGTCAAGCTGCTCATGGCACGTCATGACAAAGTCCATGACGATCCTCGCACTCCGTGCCACAGTATTAGGGACATCCCATAAACGGGTTCCCAGATAGTGGCAGGAGAAGTCATTCTGGTCATCATCCCCATCAAAACGCCTCACAAACTGGATGACAGAATGATCAACCTCAGTCAATGCTGACTGAGGATCTTCTTGGTCCCGGCGCCGCCTGGTGGTGGTGGTGGCCGCGTCAGTGGCTGACGTGGCCTAGCTGCCAGGGGCACACCACTGGGAGCTGCACCCGATGTGGACGGTGCTGCAGCCTCCTCCTCTTCGGGCATGGAAGTAGAGCCAGAAGGTCCTGGCATCTGCTCCGTGCCCTCAGAAAGAGTCGGGCTGCCTGGCTCCTGTGATGGCGGGGGCGTGGCACTCTCCTCCTCCTGCTGGGGTGCTTCAACTGCAGCACCACCAGCATCCTCTCCACCAGCTGGCTCCAAAAAATTGCCACTGGTTCTGTGGAGAGACAGAAAGGTTAGAGAATGTAGACATATTCACAAGTCACATTTGTAAGTAATTTTTGTGTTTCATAAATTTTATAACATACAGTATGGTTAAATTTGCTATTTGTTAACAGGAATACATTATGTAGTGCTATCAGCATCCTAGGCCAGGACATACAACTGTTTATTCCTAGTCTTTCAGATTAGTGTGTTAGAAGATAAACTAAGCCACAGATTCGTGGAATATTTGCCCCTTTCTCACTGTGCCAACAATGCACTCATCTTCATGGCATGTTGTGGCCATGGAAGCATTCTTGTGACCACACAATAACAAGTGTATTCTCATGGCGGCCATCATGGAGAGGGGCGTCAGTTAGTCATGTCAGCAGATACATAACCGTACAGTAACAGGGCTCTATACCTGTCATTGATCCCCGCAGGGCACAATGACAGTGACAGAGCAGGAGGCCGCACAGCATTGAGTATTCAGGAAGTGACTAGTGTGGCCCGACCAACAGCTCTCTGACTGGTTTGGACAGTAGGAGACATAAGATTGAACATTATCCGCTGGATGGAAAAGGGCAATTCATTCACAATGCTTATTGGCTCTGCCACCTACAGCACACGCTGAACAACTGAGGGAGTGACCGTGATATGAGAAATTCACAATAATTGAATATTTTGATGTAGCTCCATGACAGAAAGTCATATATTTTAAATTCATTAGGGGATCCTGAAGCATGAGTGAGAGTGGTGTGTAAGCATTTGGTTGACTGTGTGAGCAAAGGGGCCAATTGGGATTAATCTGGATAGATTAACCCTCTTTGTACAGTCACATACACCATCATGAAGGCTAAAAAACATTACACAACTAGGGCCTTAGAAAGAATGGAAATTGTGTATATTTTGTTAAAAAACATACATTTCTGATATAGTATTGTCATTCATAGAAAATCTAAACATAAAGCAGAATGTGATGGTGAGTGGCAGCTGATGATATCAGCTGCCACACAGAGTATGGAGCAGGCTCAGCTCAAGATTACAAGCCGTACTTTGTAGAGAATAGGGACATCAAAGCTTTTCTGTCATCAATGAGATATTGGAGACCATATGATACTATATACATTAGCAAATAAGACAAAGATCCTTACAGCCGTTGACTCCGGCTAGGGAGAAAATCCAAAAGGGGCGCGTAGCGCATAGAGGTCGGCTCCCCACCCCTCTCCTCCATGACGATCCTCGCACTCCGTGCCACAGTATTAGGGACATCCCGTAAACGGGTTCCCAGATAGTGGCAGAAGAAGTTATTCTGGTCATCATCCCCATCAAAACGCCTCACAAACTGGATGACAGAATGATCAACCTCAGTCAATGCTGACTGAGGATCTTCTTGGTCCCGGCGCCGCCTGGTGGTGGTGGTGGCCGCGTCAGTGGCTGACGTGGCCTAGCTGCCAGGGGCACACCAATGGGAGCTGCAACCGATGTGGACGGTGCTGCAGCCTCCTCCTCTTCGGGCATGGAAGTAGAGCCAGAAGGTCCTGGCATCTGCTCCGTGCCCTCAGAAAAAGTTGGGCTGCCTGACTCCTGTGATGGTGGGGGCGTGGCACTCTCCTCCTCCTGCTGGGGGGCTTCAACTGCAGCACCACCAGCATTCTTTCCTCCAGCTGGCTCCAAAAAATTGCCACTGGTTCTGTGGAGAGACAGAAAGGTTAGAGAATGTAGACACATTCACAAGTCACATTTGTAAGTAATTTTTGTGTTTCATAAATTTTATAACATACAGTATGGTTAAATTTGCTATTTGTTAACAGGAATACATTATGTAGTGCTATCAGCATCCTAGGCCAGGACATACAACTGTTTATTCCTAGTCTTTCAGATTAGTGTGTTAGAAGATAAACTAAGCCACAGATTCGTGGAATATTTGCCCCTTTCTCACTGTGCCAACAATGCACTCATCTTCATGGCATGTTGTGGCCATGGAAGCATTCTTGTGACCACACAATAACAAGTGTATTCTCATGGCGGCCATCATGGAGAGGGGCGTCAGTTAGTCATGTCAGCAGATACACAACCGTACAGTAACAGGGCTCTGTACCTGTCATTGATCCCCGCAGGGCACAATTACAGTGACAGAGCAGGAGGCCGCACAGCATTGAGTATTCAGGAAGTGACTAGTGTGGCCCGACCAACAGCTCTTTGACTGGTTTGGACAGTAGGAGACATAAGATTGAACATTATCCGCTGGATGGAAAAGGGCATTTCATTCACCATGCTTACTGGCTCTGCCACCTACAGCACACGCTGAACAACTGAGGGAGTGACCGTGATATGAGAAATTCACAATAATTGAATATTTTGGTGTAGCTCCATGACAGAAAGTCATATATTTTAAATTCATTAGGGGATGCTGAAGCATGAGTGAGAGTGGTGTGTAAGCATTTGGTTGACTGTGTGAGCAAAGGGGCCAATTGGGATTAATCTGGATAGATTAACCCTCTCTGTACAGTCACATACACCATCATGAAGGCTAAAAAACATTACACAACTAGGGCCTTAGAAAGAATGGAAATTGTGTATATTTTGTTAAAAAACATACATTTCTGATATAGTATTGTCATTCATAGAAAATCTAAACATAAAGCAGAATGTGATGGTGAGTGGCAGCTGATGATATCAGCTGCCACACAGAGTATGGAGCAGGCTCAGCTCAAGATCACAAGCCATACTTTGTAGAGAATAGGGACATCAAAGCTTTTCTGTCATCAATGAGATATTGGAGACTATATGATACTATATACATTAGCAAATAAGACAAAGATCCTTACAGCCGTTGACTCCGGCTAGGGAGAAAATCCAACAGGGGCGCATAGCGCATAGAGGTCGGCTCCCCACCCCTCTCCTCCATGCGCACCGCCCGTTGGTACTGGACACGAACACTTGACCAGCGGGTCTCCACTGCTCGGACTGACAAAAGAGAACAAAAAAGGACAAGGTTAAACAAAAAATATATATTCACAAATATTCTAAGGCTTATTCTGAATATCGTGCGTTCTTCGAAAGATTTTCATTCAGACATGATGTGACAGGAAGACATACCCAGTCCGTCACCTCTCCCCACTGTGGGACTACCAGAGCCGCTATTTCGTCCCACGTCTCTCGACGCAGAACGCGGTCATGGTAGCCACACACAGTCAAATCCCACAAATAAGAATGTGACCGTACCTGAAATAAAAATATATCAACACATAAATCAATACACATCTCCATCTGAATTCACCTCTCTATGTGTCTAGATGTATTTGAAGAATAACAACACGAAAAACATGTTTTACATAATGAAAATACATAGAGTGGTGTTGTGATTCGAACAGACCACCTGTGCAATCTAAATACACACAGCCTAACCACTGAGCCAAGACGCACAACACAAAGGAATGCTGGAACTCTTGGAAGAGAAACATTTGTCAGCAATTATTTCATTTAGTTAAGGATTGTTGTCTTAACTGGCACTAATTTGGAGTCCACAAGACCAGCTCAATTCGAGCTTTTCATTGAGACCTGATGACTAAGGAAATCAACATTCCTTTGAAAAACCATCAACACATGTGCAAACCAGTCAAGCTAACAATGACACTACTGCGGTTGTTGTTCTGTGGTGTGTGGTGTGTTGCCAACAGTAGTGTGTGCCAAAAACATGGCCCAACGGCTATGGTGACACACATTGCAATTTTGTCTGAAGTATGGTCCAGATTGATAAATAAAACATTCATTCTCAAATTTGTTACTAAATCTCTGGCACAGAAAAGACATAGAAGGTTATGTATTGTATTCTGTGAAAGATTCAATGAGGGACAGACAATAACATTCCACAACGTTGAAAATAAAGCTACATCAAAAACGCATCAAAAACGCAACAGTTTTTAGACAACATGAAATACGCATAAAGCCAAATACATTTATAAGACAACATGAAAAATGCTTAGAAAACCCTACCTTTATAACACAACATGACAAACGCATAAAAATATATACATTGACAACATAACCTGAAAAACGCATCAAAAACGCAACAGTTTTTAGACAACATGAAATACGCATAAAACCAAATACATTAATAAGACAACATGAAAAATGCTTAGAAAACCCTACCTTTATAACACAACATGACAAACGCATAAAAATATATACATTGACAACATAACCTGAAAAACGCATCGAAAACGCAACTAAATTACAAATTTTGTTTTACATTAAATACGCGAATATACGACATTTACAAAGAACGATACAAGAAAAACAAGAACAACGCTACTATAACAACGCATGGAAAAATTTACTATTAGAAATATTTAATAAATAATTAATTCTTTCTCTAAGCAAATACTATAGTATATAAGGAAAAACATCACGCTACAATATGCTGATTGTTTTGGAAGTTACAAATCATGTTTGTAATTATTTGTAAGGGCCAATTCACACGCCCGTCTCGCATAACAAATCCGCAGATATTCCACAAGACACATAGTAATAATATTAATATGTGGATTAGCTGTGGCTTAGGTGCGGGTTTCTTGTGCGAGACGCCCGTGTGAATTGGGCCAAAGAATTTAACATTTATTACATATATATATATATATATATATATATATATATATATATATATATATAGGAATGTTCGTAAACTTAATTTGAAAAGATTTTTTTCACAGAAGGATGGCGGAGGTTCCGAGGTAAAGGAAGGTGAAACCCCTTTAAAACCAGATAATCTGGGATATTGGTTAGCGGGAGCGTCCTCAGAAGTTGATATATCTTGTTTAGATACACTACTGGAATTATCTGACGGGTTTAAACATAATTTAAATGTGAATAATTACAATGCCTCTTTCTTTCCAGGAGGTACAAAGTCTACATTTGCCCCCCCGGTCGTGCCTGGAGGTAATATTGATTTATTTAAATTTAAAGTAATGGAGGACATGAAAGCCTTGGTTTATCCAAGACCCCCAGAAAATTTAACAGAAAAAGAGAAAAGAGCCCTAAAATGGCTACAAAATAATAAACATTTAGAAATAAAAAAAGCCGACAAGGGGGGCAATGTAGTAGTTATGAGTAGAGCCTACTATTTAAAAGAGGCAGAATGCCAACTAAAGGATACCACAACATACGTTAGACTGTCAGAGAATCCGACAGAAAAATTTAAAGATAAACTTCGCACACTCCTACGTAAATATGTAGAAAGAGGGGTCCTTTCCAAAAGTAAGGCCGCAAAACTTTTACCAAACCATCCTAGATATCCGTGCTGGTACTTCGTCCCAAAAATCCATAAATCCCTCCACTGTCCACCAGGAAAACCTATCGTGTCAGGGATAGGTTCTATCACAGAATCCATATCACAATACATGGACTGGCTCTTACGGCCTCTTCTGGACGAGGTACCAGCACTGATTAAGGACACAAATGATTTTTTGAGATCTATTGAGACAAGTACGTTGTCACCAGGTGCTTTCCTGACATCAATTGATGTGGAAAGCCTATATACTAAAATCCCACAAACCCTAGCAGTAAAGATCTTTCTTAGAAAAACTAGATAAAAGCTCTGACTTGACTGATTTTGTCTGTGAATCACTTACCTTCCTCTTGGAAAATAATGCATTCATATTTAACGATGTATGGTATCAACAAAAACATGGTACTGCTATGGGTATGCCCGTAGCATGTACCTTAGCTAACCTTTTTCTAGCCGAGTTTGAAAGAAATATTATTTTCAATGAAAGAAATCCATTCATAAGAGCAGTCGGCGTGTACTACCGCTTTGTGGATGACATTTTTATAATTTGGAATGACACTCCAGAGGCATTCGGCGATTTCATAGCATATATTAATAATAATGATTATAACATGTCTTTCACCAGTAAAATGAGTCAGTCAGAGCTAGAATTTCTAGATACAACAGTAAAAATAGTAAATAACAACATCGAAGTAGTCAGTTACCGTAAACCAACCGCTTGTAATTCTCTCCTCCACCACAAGAGTTACCATCCCCCCCATGTTAAATCTGCCCTACCGTATGGGCAATATTTGCGATTAAGGCGCATAAATAGTACAGATGCACTATTCAGAGAAAAAGCAAGTGAACTCACTAATAGATTGCTGGAAAGGGGATATCCCATTGAGGAGCTCCGTCGGGCAGAGGAGAAGGCTTTCTGTAAGGATGGAACCCTATTGTTAAAATAAAAGAAAAAAGGGAAAACATATAATAGTGAAAGTTCACAAAAATTCACACTTACCTTCAAGTATAGTCCCATGGCAATAATAATAAAAGAAGTAATAAATAGAAATTGGTATCTCATAAGAAACGACCCCATACTGGCAGATGAGATTACAGAAAAACCAACAATAGCGTTCAGGAGGTGTAAAAACTTAAAAGACATGTTAGTCCATAGAAAATTTAAAAGCAACAAGGATTTGCAAGAACCCATGTGGTTAAAATCCATGACACCTAAAGGCATGTTCAAGTGCGGTGATTGCTCGTGGTGTGAACAAGCCCTTACAGTCAAAACATTAAATTTGGGAGGAATAGATTGTAACGTAAATGATTTCATATGTTGCAAGACTAAAGGAGTAGTCTACGCCATTGTGTGTGTGTGCAGCGTGTTCTACATAGGGAAAACTCTACGAGCCTTGAACCGGAGATTCTATGAACATATTTATGCCATTAAAAACAAAAAAGTAACTACAAGAATTGTGGAGCACGTGCACACACAACACAATGGGGACTTTAACTGCCTCAAATTCATAGGGTTAAAAAGAGTCCGTTTTACAGCTGGACAGGACACCAATGCAGAGCTCCTGAAAATAGAAGCACGACTCATATTAGCTACGGGAGCACAGGGCAAGGCAGGTTTAAATGATAAAATAGAATTAGGCATGTTTATCTGAAAGTATCGCTTTGGTAATAGCTAAACTATGTATGTTTTAACACTTTTGTATATACACACTCTTTTTGTAAACGCCCACTCCCAGCACGTCACTACAGGTATATCACCTGAGACCTGCGGGAGGAGCGTCATCCGAGGAAGCGCGCATGCGCGCGAAATGGCCATCATGACATAGTTGTGTTGGTTTGGCGTCTGGTCCGACTGAGTGCATGATCAGATGTTTTACTGCACCTAAATATGAAATAAAACTTGAAGATTATACACCGCAACTGGGTGAGTGCCCTTATCTTCTCTTACTCCTTATTCAGTATATATATATATATATATATATATATATATATATATATATATATAAAAAATTATACTAAATAAAAAAATTATATAACATTCACCTCTGCGATCAGCCGGGGAACATCAATGTCCCTCTGGCAGGAACCACGTTGCCCACAACGGGCACCACCACGCTCCGCTACTCGCCGTGACATAGCGGGACATCTAAGGAGGTGAGCTATTGAAGCCCATTAACTCAGCCCTTTTAAACTCAAGGGGCGTTACGCATTCATCAATTATTATAATCAGAATCCTGTTTTATCCGGCTGTAATCAGGGTTCCATCTGGGACAAATTTTACTTCCTACGGCCCGAGTTGGACCATTTCGGGCCGGAAATAATGGTCTGGTTCATTTTTTACGGACTCGGATACAATCAGGCCATAGACTCATACGGAGTGTGCACTGTGCAGCCGCATATCCTATACTTCAAAGCAGTAGCGGTCTTTGGCACCAAGCATACCAAGCGATCGCTTGGGGACCCCAACATCCAGGGGGGCCCCCACGCCCCGCTCTTGTGCTCAAGACCGCTGGACAGGGCCGCTGCCCCGCTCGCTGCTGCCATCTGAACTGTAACTATGAGCACTCGTAATGAGCGCTCATAGTTACATGCAGCAGCACTGACAGGGCGGGAGACATTGGCCCCCTTCCTGTCAGTCACTCTTGTGGCCGCAGGAAGGGTTTTCCCTGCTGTCACAAGTGGCAGCTTTGTCCCTGCGGTGCCGGCGCTCCAGTGACATCACTGGAGCATCGGCGCCAGGTTAAGGGGAGCGCGGCCTCTTCCTGCGGCCACAAGAGTGAAGAGAAGAGGAGACGCCCGGACCAGGTGCGTATAAGTGTTTGTTTTATTGTGTTATATACTATATGGGAGGGGGAGCACACAGGGGTCTGTTTAACTGGGGGAGCGCACATCGGTGGTCTATATAAATGGGGGGAGCACACAGGGGGGCTATACAACAGGGGGAGCACACCGGGGGGCTATAGACTACTGGGGCTTCACAGAGGGGTCTATATACTACTTGGGGCAGCACACAGGGGGTCTATATACTACTTGGGGCAGCAGAATGGGGTCTATATACAACTTGGAGAGCACACAGGAGGTCTACATACTACTGGTGGGGCACACAGGGGTCTATATACTACTGGGGGAACATACAGGGGGGTCTATATACTACTTGTGAGGCACACAGGTGGTCTATATATAACTGGGGGAGCACACAGGGGTCGGTATACTACTGGGGCAGCACACAAGGGGTCTATATAATACTGGTGGGGCACACAGGGGGTCTATATACTACTGGGGAAACCATAGAGGGGGTTTATATACTACTGGGGGAGCACACAGGGGTCTATATCCAAGTGGGGGACCACACAGGAGGTCTATATCCAAGTGGGAGAGCACACAGGGGGGCTAAATACCCCTAAGGGAGCACACCGAAGGCCTATATACTAGTGGGGAGCACACAGGGGGTATATACAACTGGGGGCAGCACATAGGGGGTCTATATACAACTGGGGCAGCACACAGGAGGTCTATATACTTCAGGGGCAGCACACGGGGGGCTATATATAACTGGGGGAACACACAGGGGTCTATATACTACTGGGGAAGGCAAACAAGGGGTATATACTACTGGGGGCAGGACACAAGGGGTATATACTATTGGGGGCAGCACACAAGGAGTTTATATTACTGGTGGTAGCGCACAAGGGGTACTGGGGGCAACACACAGCGGTCTATTGTTTTGGAACGCGTGTCGAGGGGGGGCCCCAGACATAACTTTGCTTGGGCCCCCAGAAATGCCAAGACCGCCCCTGCTTCCAAGCATACACATGAACCACCAAAAATACCACCGCAAAATTACAGCCGGCAATACAGCCGCACAGTTACAGAAAGTGTTTTAACCCTTTAGGGGAGTCACAAAAATAAAAGCTAAGTGTGTAAGAAATTTGAAAATTTAAATTTTCTGTGCAGAGATTTTATTGTAATCCAATATTTTTCATAATTATAAACCTATTACCAGAGAAATGCACCCCAATAATTATTGCCCCGTTTCTGAAGTTTATAGAAATACCCCATATGTGGCCCTATTGCGCTATTTGACACAACCACAAGCCTCAGATACAAAGGAGCGCCTAGTGAATTTCATTGGCTCCGTTATATTTGGTCATTTCTGACTGTACCACTTCAGATTGGCAGAGGCTCTGGGGTGCCAACACATAAAAATCACCCCTAAAGGGACACCATTTAGAAAACTAAACCCCTCAAGGAATGTAACAAGGGGTGCAGTGAGAATCTGGACCCCACAGGTGCTTCACAGATTTTCCAAACAATATGGCGTGAAAAAAGAAAAATTTATTTTTTACACTAAAACGTTGTTCTAGCCTTCAATTTTTCATTTTCACAAAGGGATAAAAGGAGAAAAAAAAACACAAAACGTGTAGCGCAGTTTCTCCCGAGTACGGAAATACCCCACATTTGGACATAAAGTGCCAAGCGGGCGCAGCACGAGCCTCCAAAGGGAAGGAGCGCCAATTGGCTTTTGGAAGCTGGATTTCACTGGAATGGATTTCAAGGGCCATGTCGTATTTACAGAGCCCTCTTGCTGCCAAAACACTGGAAACCCCCCACAAGTGACCCCATTCTGGAAACTACACCCCTCACGGAATCTAACAAGGGGGGCAGTGAGCATATGGACCCCACTGGTGATGGGCACAAATGTGGAATAATGTGACGGGAAAGTGAAAATTTTCATTTTTTCACTTTCATGGCACAAATGTGCCCGACATTAAGGGGTCCATATCCTCATTGCACCCCTTGTTAGATTCCTTGAGGGGTGTAGTTTCCAGAATGTGGTCACTTTTTGGGGGTTTACATTGTTTTGGCAGCATGAGGGCTCTGTAAATGCGACATGGTGTTCATCATCCATTCTAGCCAAATCCAACCTCCAAAATCCAAATGGCGCTCCTTCCCTTCGGAGGCTTGCCCTGCACCCACATGGCGCTTTATGTCCACATGTGGGGTATTTACGGACTCGGGGGAAATAGCTTTACACATTGTGTTTTTTTTTTCTCTTTTAACCCCTTGTGAAAATGATAAATTCAAGGCTAGACAAACATTATAGTGTAAAAAATTTAATATTTCATTTTCATGCCACATTGTTCCACATTTGTGCCCGTCACCAGTGGGGTCCATATGCTCATGACACCCCTTGTTACATTCCTTGAGGGTTTTAGTTTCCATAATGGGGTCACTTGTGGGGGGTTTCAACTGTCTTGGCAACACAGGGGCTTTTAAATGCAACATGGCCCCTCGAAATCCAATCCAGCCTCAAAAAACCAAATGGCGCTCCTTCCCTTTGGAGGCTCACCCTGCACCCGCATGGCGCTTTATGTCCACATGTGGGGTATTTCAGTACTCAGGGGAAATTGCTCTACACATTTTGTGTTTTTTTTTTATCTTTTAGCCCCTTGTGAAAATGAAAAAATCATGACAAGATCAATGATTAAGAGTAAAAATTTTAAAAAAATTACACTAAATGTTGATTTTTTCCATTTCCACAAGGGGTTAAAAAATAAATAAATGCAAAATGTGTAGGGTAATTTCCCCTGAGTACGAAAGTACCCCATATGTGGACATAATGTGCCATATGGGCACAGGGCAAGCCACCAAAGGGACAGAGCGCCATTTAGAGGCTGGAATGGAGGATGGAGGCCATTTCGCAATTACAA
Organism: Dendropsophus ebraccatus; assembly: GCF_027789765.1. Classification (NCBI taxonomy): domain Eukaryota; kingdom Metazoa; phylum Chordata; class Amphibia; order Anura; family Hylidae; genus Dendropsophus; species Dendropsophus ebraccatus. Next base: position 38,253,032 of record NC_091466.1, read on the forward strand.
AGCTCCTGTGCGGCCAGGACAGTAGAAACCCCCCACAAGTGACCCCATTATGTAAACTACACCCCATAAGGAATCTAACAAGGAGTGCAGTGAGGATATGGACCCCACTGGTGACGGGCACTTATGTAGAACATGTGGTGTGAAAATAAAAAATACCATTTTTTTTTCATTTTCACGTCCCAAATGTGGCCGTCACCAGGGGGCCATATCCCCACTGCCCGCCTTGTTAGATTCCTTATGGGGTGTAGTTTCCAGAATGGGTTCACTTGTGGGGGGTTTCTACTGTCCTGGCCGCACAGAGGCTTTGAAATGGCATCATGGCATCCTCTAATGGGAATGGCGGCCATATCTATTTAGCTGGGGAAAAGGGACCATTCTAATTTATTTGGGGGTATTAGGCCAATTATTAGTTTATAAGGTTGAAAATGACAGGTGTCCATCAAATTAAACCTGTGTTGATCCAGAGGAAGGAAAAAACCCTCGTGACACAGACGACAGTAGCCTCATCACAGGGAAAAAATTCCTTCCCGACTCCATAATGGCAATCAGAATAATCCCTGGATCAACGTGACCCCTGAAATAGGAATAAGGGACAGAATTTAGATAATGTGGAACCCCAATGACGTGTGGTGCGCCTTGAAGTGATCCAGTATGCAGAGGCCGGGGTGATCAGGACAGGTGTCACACTGGAAAATGGTGTCCTTCCTGATCCCCCTGTTACGCCACACTCTGAACTTCTTCTGGGGTCTCCCATACTCCTGTGTGCGGGACGTCACCTGGAAAATGTTGCACTGATGCGATACGGGGTCCTTCATATCCAGAAGCGCTGGGTCCGCTCCATTGATGCTAAATATTAGGGCTTTATTACGGCTTCTGATATTTTTGGATCGTGCCGCAAGCTACAGTAGCTCGGGCAGCGAGGGACCGGAAGAGGGGGTGCTGGTATAACAGTTATCCCCGTACAGGTGGTAACCTTTATCCAGCAGTGGGAAAATCAGTTCCCGAACGATCTTCCCACTAACTTCGAGGATGGGAGGGGGGGGGTATGCAGGATTCGGGTGTCCCTTCCTACATACACTCTAAGGGTACGTGCACACTGCGGAATCGCGACAGATAACCCTTTGTGCATTCCGCAGCTGGCACCCACCGGCAGACTGATGCAGGCGTGCGTCTCCGTCCGTGTCATAGACTCCATTCTATGCATGGGCGGATTCCGCTCTCCGACCAATGTGTTCATTCTTTGGATGGACGATGGAATCCGCCCGTGCATAGGATGGAGTATATGACACGGGCGGAGACGCATGTCTACATCAGTCCACCGGGGGGTGCCAGCTGCGGAATGCACAAAGGGTTATCCTTTGCCATTCCGCAGTGTGCACGTACCCTAAATCTGTAAGTGTACCCTGAGGTACCCTCACAGAATTTGTAGAATTTCACGCCATACCGTGATCTCTTATTGGGACGGTACTGGCGCTACCCCCAGACACGTCACTGGATGATGAGGATGATGAGGATGAATGGAGGAAAGAAGGATTCCCCATTCATCCTCACTGACTGTTTCAGTGTCGGAGGCAATAATAACGTATGCGTCCGACGCCAAAAACACCCTGGGGGCCATCTTTGTACCGGGACTAGTATATGGGGTATGTAAATGTGTTCTGGTGTAGTGTAAAACTTTATTTCGTGTAGTGTGGTGTAATGTAGTGTTTTTTTACGTTTTTTTTTTTACAGTAAGAATAAATATCCCTACGCCAAAAAAGAAGCTGCTGATAAATGCCGCACTTATGTGCGGCACTTATCAGCAGACAGTGGCGGTAGGATATAGGGGGGAAAAACGCCCCTACGCCAAAAAGGAGGAGTTGCTGATCAGCGGCGCACTTACGTGCGATGCTGATCAGCACTCAGCGGCGTTAGGGCGAATAAAAAGAAAAAAAAAATTTGGAAAAAAAACTACTTTTTACCCCAAAGCAAATGATCAGTGTATAATATACACTGATCAGCCGCTAGGGGGCAGTAGAATGGAGCTGGCGGAGATGACTGAAGATGGGGGCGACGGAAAAGCCTGAAGAGCCGAAGATTCCCGACGAAGACCAAACAGAGACCGAACGAACCCGGAAGTGGCGGCGACGAGGAGAAGAGGATGCGCGGGACCGCGAATCTTTGTTCCGGAGGCCATGATCAGGTGAGTATGGTACACCTGCACCACACACACCTGTTCTGCACCCCTCAGCTACCTAGCTGAGGGGTGCAGAACCCGGCCGGACACTTTTTAACTGTTAGATCGCTGTGATGTGCCGGCCGGTACCGGTTCGTTCTAATAAAGTTATTTTCGTTGTTCAATAGCTTAATTAAAACGAATACATACTTTTTGCAATTAAATATATTGTAAATAAATAAATATATAAACATACATATTTATTTATTTTTTCATTAACAGTATATTTAATTGCAAAAGCATGGATTCGTTTTAATTAAGCTATTGAACAACGAAAATAACTTTTTTAGAACAAAACTTTTTTTTATTAATTAAATATTAACTATTACAGTAATTTGCATTATTGCTGGGGATCACTAACCCCGGTAATACCGCCCCCTGTAATATTGCTGCTCCCAGGGAGCAGTAAACTTTATTAAAACAGCTAAATAATTGTTAAGCTGTTTTAGTAAAGTTAATTTAGATTCGAATATTCGATCACATATTCGATCGAACTCGAATCTTTTGAATACTGCAGTATTTGAACGAATAGCTATTCGATCGAATACTACTCGCTCATCTCTAGTTTTAATCATGCTATTGTACAAGGAAAATGGCTTCCTTAGAATGAAAAGTTGCTTCATTAATAAAATATTAACTATTGCCGGTAATACAGCTCAATGCAATACTTTTTTTTTTTTTATTGTTTATTTTTTATTTTCAATAAATTTTACAAACATATATGAAAAAAAGCAAGTGACATGCACAACATTGGTAAGTAATCTCTACAGTACGTCAGAGTCGTAGCCCCCTGTGGGCACACAACGATAGTGTACACAAGTCCTAGGTGTACTATCATCAGGGCATTACAATGAGAACTGTAACTGTAGTGACCAATCCTACGTCACTCAAAGTGAATAAAATCTGACATATAAGCAGTCATATAGAACAGAAAACCGTGGCACCCTTCTCCTGCAGCAACAATGTTGTTTATTCAGCCAACAGGTGATACAGCGTGAACATCAACAGGCCTGTTGATGTTCACGCTGTATCACCTGTTGGCTGAATAAACAACATTGTTGCTGAAGGAGAAGGGTGTCACGGCTTTCTGTTCTATATGACTGCTTATATGGAAGATTTGTGCTCTCTGCTAACTGCCTAGTGCACCTTCTCACAGCCCAGATCCATTGTGGAGTGACCAACTTATTCGGTCGTAGAGGCGAGTTATAGCGTGGTGCGGGGGCAATCTTTGTTGCTGAATAAAATCTGAACATGGTCAAAAGTACAATTGAACTATACATAGAAAGTAACAGACAGACAGACAAGGACAACACAGACATATCAGGGGATTGGTGGTGTAATGGAAGCCGAGACCCTTGAGGTCGCCAGAAACTGTTCATTATACACATCCCACAGTTCCCATATCAGTTTAAACTTGTCGTCGTGGTTATCATTAGAAGCAGTAAAGTACTTATTCCTCCGTACATCCTGAATTCTGGTGATCAGTTCTATGGCTGAGGGAATAAGGGATTGTTTCCAGTACTTAGCTAATAAACACTTTGCTGCAGCTAAGAGGTGAAGGAGCAACCTGGCCGATCTTTTTCGCATGGACTTAGGCGGCACAGTTATTAGTTAGTTGTTTTTGGTTAGATGTTTTCTTGATTACTCTGGAGTTGTCTCCACTTATAAGCTAAAGTGAGACAACTGGGACTAATTCATGTAAGGTGATCATCCAAACTGAGAACGCTGTCCACTCTCACCCTCCACTGGTTCCTGAGGGTCGTGTGATACCCGGATGACCCTAATTCCTATTTTTACTGTTTAGCTCTCTAGAAAGCGATATCTCTCTTGTTCTAATTCATACAAACTGTACTCACTTATTCACATATGTTTTGTACATCAGTTGATCTACTATAATTTTTCTGTTCATTGTAAAAAACAATTTAAAAAATCTTTAAAAAAATATTTTGAAACGTCAAATTTATATATGTTAAGGGGTCCAGAGGGATGTCTTGGTGAAAAATGGACGCCAGTAATCCCCTGTGCCCGTCCAGTAGGGCTTTAGCGAGGGGCAGTCCCAAAATATGTGTGTGAGGGTACCCTCCCTGATATTACATCTCCAACAAATAGAGGGGGTCGCAGGAAACAGGCGGTGTAAGAGGTCCGGGGTGTGGTACCAATGGAACAGTATCTTATATTGATTTTCCCTATAAGCTATGCCAGACGATGATTTAGCTGCTTGCGACCAAATGATCTGCCAAAGACTCTACCCAGATATCGTTCCCATTTAATCATACAGTATAAGGGTGGACACAATCAGCGTCATCTGTAGGGGTGTTTAGGATAGAGTAAATGGAGGATATTAGACCTTTAGTAGCGAATGAGTTTTTGCAGAGGAGCTCGAACATGGTGAGCTTGACAAAAGGTCGATTGTCTGTAATGACAGAGGCAAAATAGGACAGTTGCTCATGAAAAGGAGCCGCAGTAAGGGGCAGATTGAACCTTTCTCTCAGGGCTTGGAATGGTAGCACCTTCCAGGTGAACGGGAATGCCACATCTACGAAATGGGACTTTAAGGGGAATTTGCTAACCGCCAGTAACCAGACCTCTCTAGTGTGACGCATGGGACCTAGCAGCCAGTCAGTTGTACCTGTATACTCGGGGGACCAAATTGGTTCACTAGGGTATGGGTGCCATCCAGAGATTCTCAATTTCAGTCCATTTATTGTAGGCCTGCAGAGAAGTCCAGGACGCTATCCTACGTTAGTGTACAGCCAGGTAATATTTATACATATCTGAAAAAGAGAGGCCACCATGAGCCCTCCCTGCACACAGTACAGATTTCGACACTCGATGGTGCCCCCCACCCCACACAAACTGTAGCAGGGAACCTTGGAATCTCCGCAGGGCCGACCGTGGAACTACAACAGGGAGAGTTTCAAGCAGGTAACGGGGGAAAACATTTATCTTTACCGAGTTTATTCTTCCAATAAAAGAAAGAGGTAGGGTAGACCATTTGGACATCTGAGCAGCGACGCTGTATAATCTGGTAGGTCCTGCAGCACCAATAGTCCCTCTTAGTCCCTTCTTTTGTTCTTTCTGGATGCACGCTGGGTCACCCACGATCCAGAAGTAGGTATAATGTGATAATGCAAAAGAAGTCCAACAGCATCCACGGCTATATTTCCAAAACTTTACTGGTGTTCAAGTCACATAGATACGACGTTTCGACCTCTACTGAGGTCTTTTTCAAGTACTTGACAAAGACCTCAGTAGAGGTCGAAACATCTATGAGACTTGGACACCAATAAAGTTTTGGAAATATAGCCGTGGATGCTGTTGGACTTCTTTTGCATTATCTTAGCAGCGACGTTACGAAAGAACTGGGGGAAGTTTTGCTTATAAAGCGAGCTGTAGGATGGGGTGATGTATATACCTTGTCAAGTACTTGACAAAGGCCTCAGTAGAGGTCAAAACGTCGTATCTATGTGACTTGGACACCAATAAAGTTTTGGAAATATAGCTGTGGATGCCGTTGGACTTCTTTTGCATTATCTGAGCAGCGACGTCACGAAAGAACTGGGGGAAGTTTTGCTTATAAAGCGAGCGGTAGGATGGGGTGATGTATATACCTACATAGTGGAAGGCGTATCTTCGCCGCTAGGGGCTCGATACTAAAGATGAACAGCAGCGGGCATAGAGGGCACCCCTGCCTAGTCCTATTATGGATATGAAGAGGCGCTGAGGTAGCATTTGGCAGACGCACCCATGCTATCGGAGTGGAGTATAAAGCCCTGACTGTTTGCAGAAAAGGCCCAGAGATACCGTAGTTCTCTAAAACAGTAAACAAAAAACGCCAGCTGAGCCTGTCAAAGGCCTTCTCTGCATCCAGACTAAGCAGCAACCCCTGCGATTCAGTTCTAGCGAGGACATCTACCAAATCTACGGTCCGCCGTGTATTATCCCCTGCTTGATGGTTTGGCATAAAGCCCAGGAGTGTCCCCAATCTAATCGCTAGGATTTTAGTGAATATTTTAAACACACCGTATACGCAGCAGATCTGCAGCAGATTTAGTGGTGCAGATTTGATGCTGTGTTCAGTTATTTAGATCTAATCTGCTGCGTATCTGTCGCGTATTGCAGCAGTAAATACGCTGCATATACGGTGTGTGTGTTTGTACCCCAATATATGGGTACAAACACACACACCGTATACGCTGCATATTTACTGCTGCGATACGCAGCAGATATGCAGCAGATACGCAGCAGATTAGATCTACATAACTGAACACAGCATCAAATCTGCTGCAGATCTGCTGCGTATTTGCTGCGTATACGGTGTGTGTCTTTGTACCCTAATAGTGATATTGGTCTGTAACTGTCAGGGTCAGAGGGATCCGTCCCAGGCTTGGGAATCATTGTGATAAATGAATCTAGCATAGTAGACGGAATTGGGTCCCCCCCTCCTAGAAATGAATTAAAGAGAGAGGCCAAGGGAGACAGCAATAGGCCTGAAAAGATTTTGTAGTAGATGTATGGCAGACCATTGGGTCTGGGTGATTTTCCGGAGGGTAGGTCCTTTATTACTTCCGCTATCTCCTCCACCATGATAGGCTCATTGAGCATGGATAGATCTGTTGGGGAAAGTTTGGGAAGGTGTCAGTCTGCTAAATAAGCTCGAAGTTAGTGGTCCCTCTCTGTCGTGTCAGTGGGGAGGGAATTAGAAAGGGAGTAAAGAGAGGCGTAGTAATCCGAGAAAGTGGAAGCTATACGGGTGAGGTCATAATGCAAATGACCCATTCTGACCTTTTTAACAAAAGGAGACTATTGGACCACCCGGTCTCTAAGTTGTTAGCCTTGTCATAATATCTATGTTTGGTGTAGGACAGCAACCGAGTTGCCCACAGTGTAGCCTCGTCTTTCAGGGAGTTACGGATGGCCACTATTTCCCTCAGTAGGGGGATGGTGGGGTGGCGGACCATAAGGGCCTCCTTTTGTCTTAACTGTAGGGTTAGGGTAGCTACTTTGGCCTGGGCATCTTTTTTAAGTCTGGAGGAGAGTGCTATGCTGTTACCTCGAAAGACTGTTTTATGAGCTTCCCATAATGTGGCGGGGGCAGTGATACTGCCCGTTTTAATTTGGAAATATTCTTTAAGGCCTGCCTCTAAGACCGCTCTATGGGGAACATGCTTCAGGAGCATATTTTTTAGGCACCAGTGGCATACCCTATGGGTATTTGGTAGGATAGAGATATCCAGAGATAACGGGGCGTTGTCTGACCACGTGATAAAGTGTATCTCAGACCGCATGGTGGAATGCAGGCCCAGCACATTCCCCAGGAATGTTTCTTCTAATTATGCTATTTTTTTTTATCACAATAGCAACATTAGAAGAAACATTTTGTTTTATATGTCCGCCCAGCTCAGTGTGCTGGGCTTAGGTGAAGACAGAAAACAGAAGAGAGAGGACCTGGGAGGGTGAGGAGAAAGCTTTTCCCCCTCCCCTGCACTGCACCCATCCCAGCAAGGAAGGGGGGTCACTTAACCCCTTCCTTGCTGGTATGGGTGCAGTCTGACATCAGTCTGGCCCCCAAAGGGTTAAGTGGGGACCCTTACTTAACCTATATTCATATGTAACATGTAGATACTTAGTTGGTTTTCATCGAGTTCATTGAAATGAAAAAACGTGGTAAATGAAAACTTATGCTTAAACAGGTGAGATTTATTTACAGTGTGAAATATTGCATACATAAGATGCACTGCAGAGTGCTATACTGTGCCACAAAGTGGAACAATAGCAAGTCCAACGGGTCTGGTATCTAATCAGTCTCTATGATAGAACAACTGCAGGTTCCTCAAAGCACATTCCTAGACAGACAGTGATACGTCCATAGCACATAGGTATGAAATGCCGGGTTCACCGTGATTCAGCAGTGTTCAAGAAATTATTACCAGTCCTCTGTACAGTCCAAGACTCCTTACGCTCAACGCGTTTCCTGCGGATAGCATTCATCAGGAGCGGTACAGATGGAGTAGTCATAAATCATATCTATATGGCTCTGATAACGGCCGTAGATGCCCGCAGCACAGATTTAAGTGTTAGGCACGCCTCTAACCCGCCCCGCATGTACGTCACAGACTTCCGGGTATCCTGGTCTCGTGATAGTGACGTCTGGTATGCAGAGTGAGGGGGCGTGCTACACCAGATGACGTGTATCAGGGATCGTGGGGAAGCCCGTTCCCGGCTCAAATGATATGGCAAAGTGAACAAACAAATATGGTAGATACCTGTAAGGTATTAGATCAGTATATAAGTAATCTGTGGGTACTTAATATAATAGTCGGGGTGCCCACATCGGCCTGTACAGAATCGAGAGGTTGCAGCCCTTACAATCACAGGAAGTGTATGTAAATATGTAAAACCCACCACCGAGGCTCACAAAACGTGTATCTATATAGGCAATAGTCTAACTTCTCAGCAGCTCGGCTGCTGCCACGGTACGCAAGACAGCACGGCGGCTGCCAACACAGATAGGACAGGACGGCGGCTGCCCACATACATAAACAGTATAGCAGCACAGTGGCTGCCAGAGCATAGGGTGCCGGTGCCAGGCATTAAGACAGCATAGCAGCTGCCATATATAGTGTGCTGGCACCAGAGTACATTGCAGCACGGTGGCTGCCCGAGCAATACGTGGTAGTGCCAGGTAATAAGGCAGCACGACGGCTGCCAACGATCATATCCTGGTACCATATTCTAGGCTAGCATATAAGGAAACACGGCGGCTGCCAAAACGTGAATTGGTGATGCCAGACAAGTCTGCTGGCACCACGGCATAAAGGTAGTACGGCGGCTGCCAAAATATTTAGTATTCCACTACAGTGGTGAGCCAGAACGGCGGCTGTCCGCCAGCCTGTTGTAGGTCCCTGGTATTAGGACAGTACAGAGACTGCCAATATTTGTACCCAGGACCCACAGTGTTGGGTGCCACAGCATCTGCCCAGACATGTAGTGCAAGTGCCGGGCCAAAATCGTACTCCCATATGTCATGTCCCAGCGGGCACAGCGCCCCCCTAGTCAGTGTGGTCACAGGGTAGTGAGCCAAACCTTTCTGTGAGTCCTATCCATGGTCCCTTAGTCCAGTGTCCAGTTCATCCTATAGGAAGCTGCTATACTGGATGTAGTCATTTAGTCCGTGTGGTTTGAGTGCTCGAAGTTTGTATGTCCATTCTGCCTCTTTTCACAGGATGAGGTTCTCCCAGTCACCACCTCTCACATTTCTTTTCACCACTTCAAGGACCTGAAATGAGATTTTTTTTGTGGGTCGCAATTGTGCATATCCTTGCAATGCAGCCCTACTGGAGTATCCCTGCCATGTGTGACATCACCAACGAGCTCCCTCATTCTCTCTCTCAGGGAACCTAATCGTTTTGCCGATATAGTTAAGAGGGCATGAACAGGTAAGTACATAGATCACCCCCTTAGTGGAGCAGTTAGTAAATTCTTTAATGGGGTAGGTGGTCCTTGTGGCTGCACTCTTCACTTCCTTGCTTTGGTTAATGTACCTGCACATGGAGCAATGACCACATTTAAACATGCCTATGTCTATCTAGCCATGTCCCTCCATTTTTAATGGGGGCCAGGTAGCTTGTGGTAAGTCTGTCTCTCAGACTACGTCCTTTTCTGTATGTAATCTGTGGTGTGGCGGCTAACATTGTGGATATGTCTGGGTCTTTGAGCAGTATGTGCCAATATCTTGATATGATATTTCTCACTTCCTGTGATTGGCCATCGTATGTCCCTTTTATTCTGCTGTGACTTTCATCTTCATGTTTAGGTTTAGGGGTAAGCAATGTCTGTCTCTCAGTTGTCAGTACTCTATTGTAAGCTCTTCTCAGTGTCTTATTGGGATACCCTCTGTTCTGCAATCTTTGATGGAGGTCTTGTGCTTGTGTTTTAAAGTCTTCTAGTGATGTACAGTTGCGCCTAATCCGCAGGTACTGACCTGTCGGAATGCCTCTTTTGAGGGGATTAGGGTGTCAGCTGTCCCACATCAATAAAGTATTAGTGGCAGTGGTTTTCCAGTATACTTTGGTAGCTAGTGCCCCGTCCTGTTGTTTCCAGATACTCAAGTCAAGGAATGTGAGTTCCCTCTCATCTATGGAGTATGTGAAGTGAAGGCCTGGGTCGTTGTTGTTGAGGGTATTGATGAATTTCCTGAAGAGGTCAAGGTAAAGTCGAGTAGCTGAAAAAGGAATTCATTATGTGGTTCGAATTGTCTACCAAGTTTGCTGAGGAAATGTCTGACAGCCTGGAGTCTCTTGTCATGGGAAATGGAGGAATACAGTGCCTCCACGTCCAGGCTCATCAGGAGTGTGTCTTTTTCCACTATAACCCCCTCAATCCTTCTAAGGACATCCATTGTGTCCCTCACATACGATGGAAGGCTTACTACAAAGGGGCGTAGTATCTGGTCGATGTATGTGCTGGCATTTTGAGTCAGGTTGTCAATACCTGATACTATGGGGCGCCCCTTTAGTGGGTGTAGGCCTTTGTGTACTTTGGGGGTACAATAGAAGACATATGTGCGGGGATGCTTGGGGTTCATGTCTTGAAACTTGTTGCTAATGAGTTTAAGTCTATGTGCACTAATCATTATTTTTTCTAACTGTGGCTGGTACTTGCGTTTGGGATCAGTGGTGAGTACGGGGTAGCATTCTCTGTTCTCTAGAATGTCAAGGCACATTTTGATGTATGTGTCCCTTCCCATGACCACTATTTTACCCCCTTTATCAGAGGGTTTAATCACAATTGATCTATCCATTTCAAGTGTGTGTAAGGCTTGTGCTTCTGCCTATGTGATGTTAAACTCCCTGTTTCTTTTCTCTTCTAGGGGCCTCAGTTCATCTGTCACAATGTCAATGAATAGATTTATTTTACTGTAGTCTCCCATCGGGGGTGGTTTTGTGCTCTTAAGCCTCAGGTGAGTCATCGGTCCTTCCCCTTCTACTGTCGCCCCCTCTCTCACTAGATCCTGCATTTCCTGTAGGAGTCTAATGTCTCTCTCCTCAAATCCCATATCTGCACACTGTCTCTGACTAGTTTGGAGAAAGAACTTTCTCTATTTCAATTTTCTGCCAAACAGGTATACATATCCTTAGTCCAGTTGAATGCACTATATCTCACTGTCGGTATAGGTGACAATCCCTTTTTAAGTATACCCATCTCGTGTATAGACAGCACTTTGTTGGATAAGTTGATGACCTGCATTTCATCTGTTAGTCCTCCTGTCTCTCCTGTCAGTTGCGGAGTGGATACTGGGGTATGGGCCTCCCTAAAAAATGACCCTGGTTGCTTGGATTTCTTCCTGCGTTTCCTCTTCCTCTACCTTTAGTTGATCCTTGATTCCCTGTTTGCGTCTTTGGTATCGGGGTGTCGTCTTCTCCGTGTCAGATGCTTCACACTCTGATGACGAGATATCTGTATCCTGGTTTTTCCTAGTTGGCTTTTGCTGTATGCTTTAGTAGACTCGTTTGTCTTTAAAGTCTTGTAGGTCTCTCCTGAATTGGTTGTGCTTCCTCTCTTTGATATGTGCAGTGAAATTGGGGATAGCTTCTTCCAGAATTTTTTCTTTCTTAGGAAATGATGGGTCTTGTTTAAAGAGATTGACTTGCTCTATAGCGGATAGCCGCTGTTCTGGCTCACCACTGTAGTGGAATACTAGATATTTTGGCAGCCGCCGTGCTACCTTTATGCCGTGGTGCCAGCAGACTTGTCTTGACAGCCGATGTGCTGTCATTTAGTCTGACATCACCAATTCACGTTTTGGCAGCTTTTGCCTTATATGCTAGCCTATAAGATGGTACCAGGATATGATCATTGGCAGCCGCCGTGCTGCCTTATTACCTGGCACTACCACGTATTGCTCGGGCAGCTGCCGTGCTGCAATGTACTCTGGTACCAGCACACTATATATGGCAGCTGCTATGCTGTCTTAATGCCTGGCACCGGCACCCTATGCTCTGGCAGCCACTGTGCTGCTATACTGTTTATGTATGTGGGCAGCCGCTGTGCTGTCCTATCTGTGTTGGCAGCCGCCGTGCTGTCTTGCGTACTGTGGCAGCAGCCGAGCTGCTGAGAAATTAGACTATTGCCTATATAGATACACGTTTTGTGAGCCTCGGTGGTGGGTTTTACATATTTACATACACTTCCTGTGATTGTAAGTGCTGCAACCTCTCGATTCTGTACAGGCCGATGTGGGCGCCCCGACTATTATATTACGTACCCCACAGATTATTTATACTCTGATCTATACCTTACAGTTATCTACCATATTTGTTTGTTCACTTTGCCATATCATTTGAGCCGGGAACGGGGCGTAGTTCCCCACGATCCCTGATACACATCATCTGGTGTAGCACCCCCCCTCACTCTGCATACCTGACGTCACTATCATGTGACCGGGATACCCGGAAGTCTGTGACATACATGCGGGACGGGTTAGAGGCGTGCCGAGCACTTAAATCTGTGCCGCGGGCATACATCTACGGCCGTTATCAGAGCCATATAGATATGATTTATGACTACTCCATCTACGCCGCTCCTGATGAATGCTATCCGCAGGAAATGCTTTGAGCGTAAGGAGTCTTGGACTGTCCAGAGGACTGGTAATAATCTCTTGAACACTGCTGAATCACGGTAAACCCGGCATTTCATACCTATGTGCTATGGACGTATCACTGTCTGTCTAGGAATGTGCTTTGAGGAACCTGCAGTTGTTCTATCATAGAGACTGATTAGATACCAGACCCGTTGGACTTGCTATTGTTCCACTTTGTGGCACAGTACAGCACTCTGCAGTGCATATTTATCTATGCAGTATGTCACACTGTAAATAAATCTCACCTGTTTAAGCATAAGTTTTCATTTACCAAATTTTTTCATTTCGACCCTTACTTAACCCCCTGGGGGCCAGATTGTTCAGTATGGCACCCAAAGGGTTAAGGGGGATGCAATGCATCCTCCTTTAACCCCTTGGGGGCCACACTGTAAGCAACGATCTGTAAAGGTGCTGCCAGGGGCGTAGCTAGGATTCATGGGGCCCCATAGCAAAAAACTGTATGGGGCCCCATGAATCCTGTACGCCCCCCGCCAAACACAGACAATGTTGCACATATACACACACAGAGGCACCATTAACATATATACAGATACGCCACTGACATACACACATATATACGCTGTAATGTGATGGCACTAGTGCTGATGTATACACCATGAGTAGACTGTACACAGGGAAATCATCTCTGTGTAATAAGAAATACTCAACCAGAAAAAAAAAGAAAATGCAGCAGATATTAATGGTGGGTTCTTTTATTAGAGCCCAGCATTAAAAGAAGCTGCTGCTGAACATCTTTGGGAGCAAACCTGTCAATCACTTGAGACACTACTGACATACACAAACACACACACACACACATATACACCAGTGTCATGTGACCCAAAGGTCCTTCATCTCTCTCCTGTGCCGTCTGGCAGGTCCTGGTCCTCTGTTCAGCCCGCTCATCCGGCATTACAGTGAGGGGGCTGAACAGTGCAGTGGGGGTCCCTCTTCCTCTCTGGACCCCTGGGGGAGCGGGGTACCTACCATGAAGGCAGGGCAGGCTTCCTCGGGCCCCCTTCCTGCAGGGGCCCCATAGCAGTCGCCTTCCCTGCCTTCATTGTAGCTACGCCACTGGGTGCTGCATACTGTAAGGTAAGCACAACACCGCTCACAATGATGGGTGTTGTGCTCCTGTTTGTGTGTTTTTATGTGTGTTTCTCCCTTTTTGTTTTTCAGATATCAGTATCCTGTGGATTACGGTGGATTCGGTAAACTATGGCGATGACCAGCGGTTGTTGTTTTTTTTATTTTATTTTTTTATAAAATGGTCAAGAAGGGGTGTGGGGGGTGTTTTTATTTGAATAAAAATATTTTTCACTTGTGTCTTGTCTTTATTTCTTACTATATAGACTTAGTATCGGAAGCTGTCTATTAGACGGAACCCATTACTAAGTCGGGGTTCAGTGTTAGCCGGTATAAAATGTCTAACACTAATGTCAAGGTGAGATCTACCTTTTATCTCCCTTGTTCCCAAGTGACTATCCCTGTCCAAATTAAGTAAGCTGAGCGCTAGCGACGAGGACATGACACCAGGCAAAAAGACAGTATAATCTCCTCACTCAGCTGAGTTTAGGAGTGCGCACTCACGCTTTATTTGGTTTCACAAGAAATATATATAAGCTTCTAATACAGGTGGGGTTTCAAGTCACAAGAGACATACATGTCACACTCTAATTGGTCAGTCCATAAATGGTCATTAGCTTCCTGTACTGCGCAGTCAGGCTAGCACAACATGATGTTTACCATAAATAGTTTACATTCTTGTAGTTTGTGTTGTGACTATGATGTAGGTTCAAGGTGCTTTTCTCATGGGCGTGCTGCCAGCATTCCTCTCGTTCTAGAAGCAGTTACAAGGCCGAAGCCATTTTAAGGATTACAATGTTTTTACCCAAAGTAATAACCCCTTCATGGCCACCTTCACAGGCCCCCCTAAAAACATTGGAATCACGGTCTCCTGGGTGACAGGTGGGGATACGTACCACTATACTAACAAGGCATCTTAGCAGGGAAGAGGTGTAGGAGACTCCACCAGATGTAGGAGACTCCACCAGATTGGGATTAACAAATGGTGTGTGGTCTGTGTGTGCTTGGGGACATCCCATCTCTAGCAGATAGGCTACATCTTAAGGGGCTTATACCAGGCATGTCCAAAGTCCGGCCGGAGGGCCATTTGCGGCCCGCGTTCCAAACTTTTACGGCCCCCCAGGTATCCAGCTTGCTATTATCTGCCTGTGTTATAAAGCATATAGCATGTAGCATGTAAAATGGTCGGCCCTCGCACATGTTCACTTCATCAAATTTGTCACTCTTCGAAAAAAGTTTGGACATGCCTGGCTTATACAAACCAAAGTCCAATTTTAATATGTCCAATATGGAAGGTATGGGGGCGGCCGCGCATCCTCTTTGTCCAATGACTTCTTTGGAATCGTCTGAGACTGGAACTAGGCATACATAGCTGGAGTTGCTTCTTTAACATCTGGATGTTCCTCGAAGACGTGTTGTTCTTTCTCCTGGAAAAATATCTATAAGCATCAAGTTAGTTTAAACCCCCTGGTTCACCTCCAGCCTTTGATACAGTTCTTATGATAAAGACATTGTAGAGAGTTAGTGAGAATTGGGCTTAATATCCGGTTGGTGTTAGTGGTTGGCTCATGGATAGATATCAGAAGGTTGTTGTGCCTGAAAGTGTCTGTAACATGGAGAACTTTACTGGATAAGTGTGCAAACAATGTGTCATCTCGACAGTTCTGTGTTTGAAAAGTAAAGGATCTGGAAGTCTCTGATAGTCTTAGAATGGGTCATCACTAGTGATGAGCGAGTACTAAAATGCTTGGGTGCTCGTTAATCGAGCCGAGTATTTCCCGATACTCAAGTGTTCATTTCGAGTAACGAACCCCATTGAAGTCATGGGGAGACTCAAGCATTTTTTGAGGGGACTCAAGTTTGGTAGAGAGAAGGTCGTGTGAAAACCTGTCAACCTCAGAAATTGATGAAAATACTACGGAAATGGACAGGAAACAGCGGGGCAGCATGTATGCATGCCTCTGAGGCTGCCTAATGGCACCATTATACCTAATTCTGTGCAACAGCCTGGTTAAAACAGAGGTAGGCATAGGGACCACCCAAAAACTCAGCCTGACACAGTATGGCATTGAGAACACAGGGAACCATTAAAACACAGGTAGCTTATCATGAACCACCCAAAAATTCAGCCTGACACAGCATAGCGTGAGGACAGAGTGAACAAGGTAGAAGCGGTAGCCATTCAGCCTTCCAAAAATTATACCAGACCTAGCATGGCCGTGAGCTCACAGAGAACCATTAGAAGTGAGTGAGGAAGAAAGTGAGCCTCCCCAAAATTAGGCCAAACACTGCATGGCATTGAGCACACAGAGAACTGCCAGGATAAGCAATAGCCAACATGGAGGCCAGGCAGGAGCAACAGTAACCAACAGTGAGGCTCCCTAAAACTAGGCCAGACACTGCAGGGCCTTGAACACACAGATAGCCATTTCAAGTGAGTGAGGAAGCTAGTGAGGCTCCCCAAAACTAGGCCAGCCACAGCATGGCATTCAGCACACAGAGAGCCATTACAAATGAGTGAGGAAGCTAGTGAGGCTCCCCAAAACTAGATCAGACAGTGCAGGGCCTTGAACACACAGAGAACCATTACAAGTGAGTGAGGAAGCTAATGAGCCTCCCAAAAATTAATCCAGACAAAGAGAGCCTTTACAAGTGAGTCCACCCAAAAATTGGAGTGAGTCCAGGGGCTGGGATATGAAGTGGACATGAACCAGGGTGCTGACAGCTAACTGGCTAGGCCAGTTGTCAGTCAGCACTCACCATCAAGGGTACACTTGATGCCTCTCGACCAGGGGTGGTGAGGCCCCGGCCACGGCTAGACAAAAAAATAAAAATAAAACAGCAGGCTGGTTGGTGGGGGCGCGATCCCGCTCCCGTAGTGTGAAGTCAGAGCATGGCAGTGAGGACACAGGGAACCATTAGGAGTGAGGAAGCAATTGAGCCTCCTAATAATTAGGCCAGACCCTGCATGGCGGAAGACTTGGCAGTTGGCTGAGAATTGCAGGAAGAGGAGGAGGAGGAGGAGGAGAGGAGATACCAAGAATCTTCATGTTCAGCTGCTTTCCCCGGGAGGACAGATGAATTCAGGTGAAATCCAGGCTTTGTTCATTTTTATAAACGTCAGCCTCTCAGCGCTGTCAGTGGACAGGCGAGTGCGCTTATTAGTGATGATGGCACCAGCTGCACTGAAGACCCGCTCTGACAACACGCTAGCGGCAGGGCAGGCCAGCACCTCCAAGGCGTAAAGCACCAGTTGGGGCCACGTATACAGCTTTGAAACCCAGTAGTTGTAGGTAGCAGAGTGATCGTGAAGAACGGTGGTATGGTTAGCAAGGTACTCCCTCACCATCTTCCTGAAGGCTTCCCCCCTACTCTGTCTAGACTGGGGACGGTTGACATAAGTCTTGCTGGGGTGCCATGAAACTGTCAAAGGCCTTGGAGAGTGTTCCCCTGCCCCTTGACAAGCTGCCTGCTCCACCCCTCCTCTCCCCCGCTCTTTGGCCCACAGAACTATGTCCTCTGGCGCTATTGGTGTCAGATGGGAAGTACATTTTCAGCTTCTGCACCAGGGCCTGTTGATATTGATTCACTCTCATACTGCGTTCCTCGGCAGGAATGAGAGTGGGAAAGTTCTGTTTGTACCAGGGTCCAGGAGGGTGAACACCCAGTAATCTGTGTTGTCAAAAAATTTTTTAACCCGAGGGTCACGGGAAAGACAGCCTAACATAAAGTTAGCCATGTGCGCCAGGGTCCCAACACGCAAGAACTCCCTCTCCTGACTAGCCTCAATTTTCTCCTCCTCCTCCTCATCCTCCACCAATTCACCCTCTTCAGGCAATACACGCTCAACAAGTAAGGATCGAGCAGGGGTACCTTCTTCAGCGGCGGCACCAGTCTGCTCCTCTTCCTTCTCATTTTCATCCTCCACTCGGTGTTGAGAAACTGTCAGGATGGTTTGGCTATCTAGCGGCGGCTGTTCTTCACCAGTCTCCTGAGACGAAGGCAAAGTGTCAGACTTCAGGCTGAGCAGGGAGGTTTGAAGCAGACACAGCAGCGGGATGGTGAGGCTGATCATGGCGTCATCTCCGCTGACCATCTGTGTTGATTCCTCAAAGGGGCCTAGTACCTGACAGATAGCAGACATCCACATCCACTCCTCATTGTAGATTTGTGGGCACGTCGCACAAGCGCCTTTGCACTGCCCTAAGGGTGGCAGCATCCGTGGTTGACTTGCAGAAATGCGCACAGATGCACAGCACCTTGGTGAGCAAGTCAGCCAAATTGGGGTAGGTCTTAAGAAACCACTTCACCACTAGGTTGAACACGTGGGCCAGGCATGGTACATGTGTGAGGCTGCCGAGTTGCAGAGCCGCCACCAGGTTTCGCCCGTTGTTACACACAACCAGGCCTGGTTTGAGGCTCCGAGGAGCCAGCCAAAAATCTGACTGCGCCGTGATGCCCTGCAACAGCTCCTGGGCCGTGTGCCTCTTGTCGCCTAAGCTCAGCAGTTTCAACACCGCCTGTTGGCGCTTACCCACCACACTGCTGTTGCTACGAGATGGAGGCGACGTGCTCATGGAGGGTAATAGAGAGGAGGAGGAAGAAGAGGAGGAGAAAGAGGGGTACAACTCATGAGAGACCGCAACCGAGGTAGGCCCCGCAATCCTCGGGTTGGGCAGCACATGCGCGGAACCAGGGTCAGACAAGTTGACCCAATGTGCCGTCAGGGAGATATAGTGTCCCTGCCCGCCAGCACTTGTCCATGTGTCCGTGGTTAGGTGGACCTTGTCGCTGACCGCGTTGGTCAGGGCACGGATGATGTTATCCGACACATGCTGGTGTAGGGCTGGGATGGCACACCATGAGAAGTAGTGGCGGCTGGGGACAGAGTACCGAGGGACAGCCACCGCCATGAGGCAGCATCTCCAAGCTCAGCAGTTTGCCTATGTGCACATTTAGGGCTTGTGCATGCGGGTGAGTGGCAGTTTACTTGTGCTTCCGTGCAAAGGTCTGCTGCAGGGACAGTTGAACGCTGCGCTTGGACACCTTGCTGGAGGGTGTGGAGCATAGTGGAGGTGAAGGGGTGTATGTCGGGTGGGAGGCACTCGTGCCTAGGGCCTGGGCGGGGGGACTGACAGAGCCAACACCTGACACAGGGGAAGGAGCAGGGGTGCGACTTGCATTCACTGAACGGCCTTGGTTCCACTGAGTGGGGTGTTTAGCACTCATATGCCTGCACATGCTAATAGTGGTTAGGCTGGTAGCGGTGGCTCCCCTGCTGATCCTGGGGTACAGTCCGTCGGTCATCCGCAGTTTCTTTAAAAGATCTCCAGACTTCGGAACATCTAGCCCTGGCCACGGGAGTTTGACTCTGTGAAACAGTTGCTGATCTACTCGCTCTGCCCCTGCCTCTCCCTCTGCCCACCCCTCTTCCTCTTCCAACCGGTCCTGCGGGTGAACTTATCTCCCCCTCAGAAGCACTGTCTTCACTAGGCTTATCCACCCAGCTCGAGTCAGTCACCTCGTCCTCATCCACCAGTTCCTCACTCTCCTCCTCACTTAGACTTACATCCATGACAACAACCTCACTGTCTGACAACCGGGTCTCATCATCATCATCAGACACCTCTTCCAACCCCGCTTGCAAGTCCCCACTCTCATCACCCACTGACTGCGTGAGCTGCATAGTTTGGGCATCAGGACAGATCGACTGCTCCGGTTGCTCTGAGGGAAGGGTCCAGAAAACAGTTCCTGGGAGCATGGTGGTGGATTTGAATCCCTTCTTTCCCTGGAGAGGCCAGGCTTTGAGGAAGGAGACTGAGCTAATGGAGCAAGGGTTCCACTCCCTTGGGTAGCGTGGGCGGACTGCATTGAATACTGGGTGGTGGATAAGTTACTGGACACATTATACGCTATCCACGTGATCACCTGCTCACACTGCTGCGGTTTCAATAACGGTCTACCTTGAGACCGCGTAAGTTGGTCAAAGAAGCTAGGGAGTGGACGTCTGCAGTGTGCCACTGCTACCTGCTCAACAGCTGCTGTGTCACCCTGCCCTGAAACGCGGCCTCTAGCAACCACATCACTTGGAACCCCACGCCCATGCCCACGCCCTCGCCCCTTACCCCTGGGGTTCACCATTTTATGAACTCTGCACAGTATGGAACTGAGATAGGCCTTGCATATGAAATACAGATATCTTGAAAAATAGTTGTAGTAACCAATGGTTTGGTGGGGCTCTACGGTGCTATCTGGTATGGGCAACAACTGTACACACTTTGTCACCCCAATACAATGAGCAGTGATGTAAGCTCTATGCACTACAACTCCCAGCTATACAGTGCAGTACACACTAGTTTAGGTGGTGCTATCTGGTATGGGCAACAACTGTACAAACTTTGTCACCCCAATACAATGAGCAGTGAAGTAAGTTTTATGCAGGATGCACTACAACTGCCAGCTATACAGTGTAGTACACACTAGTTTAGGGAGGGGCTTGATGGTGCTATCTGGTATGGGCAACAACTGTACACACTTTCTGTCACCCCAATACAATGAGCAGTGAAGTAAGTTCTATGCACTACAACTCCCAGCTATACAGTGCAATACACACTAGTTTAGGTGGTGCTGTCTGGTATGGGCAACAACTGTACACACTTTGTCACACCAATACAATGAGCAGTGAAGTAAGTTCTATGCAGGATGTACTACAACTCCCAGCTATACAGTGCAGTACACACTAGTTTAGGGGGGGCTTGATGGTGCTATCTGGTATGGGCAACAACTGTACACACTTTGTCACCCCAATACAATGAGCAGTGAAGTAAATTCTATGCAGGATGCACTACAACTCCCAGCTATACAGTGCAATACACACTAGTTTAGGTGGTGCTATCTGGTATGGGCAACAACTGTACACATGCTTTGTCACCCCAATACAATACGAGCAGTGAAGTAAGTTCTATGCGAGATGCACTACAACTCCCAGCTATACAGTGCAGTACACCAGGACCACCAGCCCCAAAATTAAAAAAAGGAGTACACTGAGCACTTCTTAGGGGTGTGTATGCAACACCTAATGCCCCCTTTCTGCCAGCAGCCGGTCACCACAGTGTGCTGGTTAAATCGCGGTAGCAGCACTGCAACTCCCACCCAGCAGTCTGTAGTATTAATAAAAGCTTTTAAGCCCTGAAAAGGGCTGTTTGTTTATATTGCTAGTATATATCCTGCCTACTGGAATGCTAAACCCTACACTGACACTCTCCCTGACCAGCAGCAGCTCTGTCCCTGATCTTTCACAGCATGCGTGTGAAGTGAGCACTGCCGGCGCCGAGTTTTATATGGCAGGGTCATCTGATCTGGCCAACCAATCACTGCTATCGACATGTATGGGTCCCATGTAATCGCAGGATGTACCAAAGAGTCTCTTGCATGTTTATTGGCTGCAAAAAGCGCACAAACTTACAGGAAACGGATGAAGAGATTTCCTCGAGTATCATGAGATACTCTCATACGCTCATCTCTAGTCATCACTGTAACCAGGTGGTAATAGGTGATGTCATCTTATGGGCTGTTTCTAAAGACACTTTTTTTTTTTTTTCTCTCTAGGGGCGGGGGAGTGGCATGA
Source organism: Dendropsophus ebraccatus (assembly GCF_027789765.1). Lineage (NCBI taxonomy): Eukaryota > Metazoa > Chordata > Amphibia > Anura > Hylidae > Dendropsophus > Dendropsophus ebraccatus. The sequence continues at coordinate 38,274,602 of NC_091466.1, forward strand.
TGGAATGCGATCCACAATTGTAACAGACATGATGGGAGCTTTTCACACCATAAATCCAGTAGTCGTCTGCTCCTGTTTGATACTCATATATTATAGTCATTATGAATACTTTTTCCCCCTCTGATACAAGTTTCTTGCTAATTCTGCATCAGTTCGCTTTTCTTTCTTATCTTTTTTACAGCTTTTTGACAACTTCCACCTGCGTGGAGGCATGTTACTTTCACAGTTCCTTCTAACTCGCAGCAAGCTTGTTTCATTCTCTCCAGGCTACCAGCTCGACTGGGCTTGCATTCCTTTTCAGACGAACTTTTGGGTTGAACAAGGACCGTAGGCTTTCCATCACACTACGGCTTTCTGCTTCCCGTCTGGGGCGAATGTGACTGGTTCCCTATCTGCGTTCCTGAAATCAGGACGCTGCGCTGATCTAGGTGTCAAGCCTCTCCTACGTGATTCAACCAGAGCTAATCCCCAGCTGTCTCACTAGGCAAAAATACCGTGCACCCGATACCCAAACACAGCAAAAATAAAAATTACAAACTTATCAACAGTTCACAGTCCGGTCACAATCGTCCCATCAGAGATCGGAGTACAGTAAGCTCCCACCAGAAGCTGAGCAACTGATAAAACCCTCCCCCCTACTTCCGCGTCTCACCACCGGACGCCCGGTTGTCCCTGTGTCAGTCTTTTCCTCGTGACGTGATCGTAGCTAATCTAGCGATCTCACCCAGGAGGCGTTTATCTGTGGTGTCCGATTAGCGAAATCTCCACAGTGATAAGCCCAAAAAAGTGGCACCGAACACAGCAAAAAAAAAATGACAACTGTGAAACAACTGCGCAGTATCAACTCAATACAGAAAAAAAAAAAAAAAACAGTCGCACAACTCCAGAGGGAGAAAACTGCAAGCAGTTCAGGAGATAGTCAGTTGGTTACAGCAACATATAAATATATATATTAAAAGTTCTTAGGACAGTACAGCGGAGACACCTACTGGCCGTTTAGTGACCTCCAGAGATCGACACATGCACCCCCAGTTTCATTCAGAACAGTCTGACACACGGATAAGCCACAGATTCAAAGAATCAGTAGACTTACCATGTTTCAGTGGAGGTGATCATTCTTCTATGTCAGCCAGTTCTATTTCCTCTTCTGGATGGCAGGCGGTCAATCCCCAGAGCTCAGTGTCCCCACGAGTACTGCCCAGTGTGAGGATCGAACTCGCGTACGGGCCACCACTGTGAAAGTGAGATCTACCTTTCATCTCCCTTGTTCCCAAGTGACTATCCCTGTCCAAATTAAGTAAGCTGAGCGCTAGTGACGAGGACATGACATCAGGCAAAAAGATGGTATAACCTCCTCACCCAGCTGAGTTTAGGAGTGTGCATTCACACTTTATTTGGTTTCACAAGAAATATTTAGTAATATTTAGTGGTAATTACCACTGTGTTGACACCGCATTATTCTAACGCCTGTTCTTTACCACAGGCGTTAAAATAATGTACCTGCCTATTTACTCAGTGAACAGCATCCAGAAATAATAGCTGTTTACACAATTTAATGTGCAGTGGAGGCTGCACATTACATTGAAGTGAATGGCTAACTGATTTGCGGGCACACCCGGCGGTGCCCCTAAATCTGTAGTAAAGAAAAAAGAAACGTCCTAAATGCAACCCGGTGGCCCGCTGTTTAACAATCTCCATTGCTATGCAACAGACGCTGTTAAATCAAGTGTGAATGTAGCCTAAGGCTATGTTCAGGCTATGTTCTCACATTTTTTCAGCTCCAATTAAAATGACGTCCGTCATTTTAAGTCCAAAATTTGAGATTATTTTTTAGTTATTTTGAGGATTGGCAGCGGTCAGTGTAAAGACAGCTGTTGGTACATTATTCTAGTTTGAGTTTACTAATTGGTGTTTGGGTGTGTCTTTTATTGAAAAGTCCATTGAATTTAATAGTAAAAACGGAGAACGTTAACGCTGTTAAACACTGTGTGAACATAGCCTTTTCGATGTTGAGTGAACTTAGCCTCTCAAAAAGTCCAAAAAAGGAAAGAAGTGCTTCCCACAGGCAATACCTCTACTTTCCTATATGGAATTCTCTAACACCTGGGGTGAGTAGGTGAGTGGGACTCAGGTGTATACATGTATCCTCCTTTATTTATTTATATTTAATACTGGTTGGTGATTTCACCTTATGTATAGTACTTATTAAGTACTCTTAGCACTTTTAAGGCTTTTTTGCCTTTAGACTTTCTCTTACTGCTATCTTTATTCTATTATAATCTTGTACTTGCTTGCCATCTTGTGGAGGCTACCTGTATTACAACATATATACAGTGTTTGTGTATTATGTTCATGCATGTGCAATATACAATCTCATAAGATATGTTATATGTCCCCTCACCAGTCTTTGTATTGTATGGTTCTGTTTCACTTCCTTTATTTTTAATGAGTTTTTACTAAATATGAATTATTTAAATAAAGATTACAAAAATATTTATTTTTTACTGTCCTGCATTTTTCTGTGATCCCTGGTGGATCTTTTCTTTTTTTGTTTTGATTTGTATTCCTTAGTGCGTTTAGGACCAAATATTTTTTTGGGAACCATTTACTTTTGTCACCCAAAAACTTTGCCTGACACAGCATGGCTGTGAATACACAGAGGACCATTAAAAACAGATGTAGCATATGAATCACCCCAAAATTTAGCCTGACACAGCATGGGGGTGAGAACAGAGTGACCAAGGTAGAAGCGGTAGCCAGTGAGTCTTCCAAAAATTAGGCCAGACATAGCATGGCAGTGAGCACACAGAGAACCATTAAAAGCAAGTGAGCCTCCCAAAAAATTGGAGTGAGGCCAGGGGCTGGGATTTATAGTGAACACGAACCTAGGTACTGACAGCTAACTGGCTAGGGCAGCTGTCAGTCACCATCAAGGGTACACCTGATGCCGATTGACCGGGGGTGGTGAGGCCCTGGCCGCGGCTACGCAAAAAAAAAAGATAACACAGCTGGCTGGTTGCTGGGGACGTGATCAGCAGGCCCCTGGTAACCAGTCCCGTTCCTCCGCAGAATTTAATTTTGACTGTAGCAGTTGGAGTAACATTCCTTGCATCTCTCCCCCCACCGCTGTTTTGATTTTGAAATTGACTTTGACTGTAGCAGTTGGAGTAACATTCCCTGCACCTCTCCCCCCACCACAGTTTTGATTTTGAATTTGACTTTGACTGTAGCAGTTTGAGTAACATTCCCTGCACCTCTTCCCCCAACGCTGTTTTTTTTCTTTTTCCTCTTTTGTTTTGTTATCATTTTATGCCAGCATACAGACACAGGTCTGTATACAGACACACACAGGTCTGTATACAGACACACACTTAAGAACAGAATACAAAAGTTTACCACTCGGTTTAAAAATTGTAAGAAAAAAAGAGTGAGAGAGAGAAAAACACAGAATTAGACAGCAAAGTTTGCATTGTAGTTCATTGTAGCACTATTTGGTAATAAAAGACACGTTTGTGCATTTTTGAAGATCCTTCTCGTATTTCATTTGGAAAAATGGGCAAGGTCAGCTTCCTTCATTTTATTTCCCCTGTTTTTGAAAGGCAATTTTCTGCCATATTCTGCCCCTACACAAGCCAGAGGAGTATGTATCTCCAGTGCTAGGATCTGCAGGCCCCTGTGGCAGGGAATGGACAGACAAAACCAATAATCCACTCTTAAGGAGAAAGGTATTGCCGCAACCTTTGGACAATTTTCAGAGTTGTGTATCACTGAGCATGATTTTTCCAGAATGAGCAAAACACTGTGCAGTCTTTATTATGATTTTGTAATAAATGTGGTGGTGGTGGATCTGTATCCCTTCTTTCCCTGGAGGGGCCAAGCTGTGGGGAAGGAGGCTGAGCTGCTGGAGCAAGGGTTCCACTCCCTTGGGTAGCATGGGTGGACTGCGTGGAAAACTGGGTGGTGGAAAAGTTACTGGACATATTAAACGCTATCCACGTCAGCATCTGTTCATGCTGCAGCGGTTTCAATAGTGGTGTACCCTGAGACCCTATAAGTTGCGAGAAGAAGCTAGGTATTGAATGTCTGCGGTAGGGATGAGCGAGTTTTTGAAAAGTTCGGTGTGGTTCGATCCAGCGAACTTTCGTGAAGTTCGGATTGGTCCGAACCGAACCGAAAATGAACCTTGCTCTAACGGCTGAATAATTGCAGCTACAATAGTGGGAGTGTGATAGGGTATAGTTTCGTTTAGTTGCAGTTGATATTACAATGAAAAAAGTGGGGAAAAAAAGTGCAAAAATAATGAGAAAAAAAAAAAATATTAATGGGAATAAAATTAATAAAATATAGTGAATAAAAGTGCCAAAATAGTGACAAAAAATATTGAAAAAAAAAGTTCACAAGGAGGAAGCGGCAGCATTTGATTGCACCCAGGCCAGTATTGTTGAGAAGAGACAAGTTGAGCAGCAGGAGGAGGCAGCATTTGATTGCTCGCCTCTCAGGCCAGTATTGTTGAGAAGAGACAAGTCGAGGAACAGGAGTAGGTAGCAGGTGATTGCTCGCCTCTCAGGCCAGTATTGTTAAGAAGAGACAAGTCGAGGAACAGGAGGAGGCAGCAGTAGATTGCTCACCTCTCAGGCCAGTATTGTTGAGAAGAGACAAGTTGAGCAGCAGGAGGAGGCAGCAGTTGATTTCTCGCCTCTTAGGCCTGTATTGTTGAGAAGAGACAAGTCGAGGAACACGAGGAGGCAGCAGTAGATTGCTCACCTCTCAGGCCAGTATTGTTGAAAAGAGACAAGTTGAGCAGCAGGAGGAGGCAGCAGTTGATTGATTCCAGTCCAGTATTATTGAGGAGAGGCTACTTGAGGAGGAGGCAGCAGTTGATTGATTCCAGTCCAGTATAATTAAAAACAGACTACTTGAGCAGCAGGAGGAGGCAGCAGTTGATTCATTCCAGGCCAGTATTATCGAGGAGAGGCTACTTGAGGAGGAGGAGGCAGCAGTTGATCGATTCCAGGCCAGTATTATGGAGGAGAGGCTAATTGAGGAGGATGAGGCAGCAGTTGATCGATTCCAGGCCAGTATTATCGAGGAGAGGCTACATGAGGAGGAGGAGGCAGCAGTTGATCGATTCTAGGCCAGTATTATCAAGGAGAGGCTACTTGAGGAGGAGGAGGCAGCAGTTGATCGATTCCAGGCCAGTATAATTAAAAACAGACTACTTGAGCAGCAGGAGGAGGCAGCAGTTGATTGATTCCAGGCCAGTATAATTAAAAACAGACTACTTAAAGAGCAGGAGGAGGCAGCAGTTGATCGATTCCAGGCCAGTATTATCGAGGAGAGGCTACTTGAGGAGGAGGAGGGAGCAGTTGATCGATTCCAGGCCAGTATAATTTAAAACAGACTACTTGAAGACCAGGAGGAGGCAGCAGTTAATTGATTCCAGGCCAGTATTATTGAGGAGAGGCTACCTGAGGATGAGGAGGCAGCAGTTGATCGATTCTAGGCCAGTATTATTGAGGAGATTCTACTTGAGGAGGAAGAGGCAGCAGTTAATTGATCCCAGGCCAGTATAATTAAAAACAGACTACTTGAGGAGCAGGAGGAGGCAGCAGTTGATCGATTCCAGGGCAGTATTATTGAGTAGAGGCTATTTGAGGAGAAGGAGGAGGCAGCAGTTGATTGATTCAATGTCAGTATTATTAAAAACAGACCAGTTGAGGAGCAGAAGAAGGCAGCAGTTGATGGCTCTCAGGCCAGTATTGTTAAAAACAGACAAGTTGAGATGGCAGCTTCCGCAGCTCTTGATTCCACCCAGTATGTTTCCAAATAGACAATTGACGGTGGGGGCATTAGTAGGAGTAGTATTCTTTTGGACCCAGAAGGACCTAGTACAGACAACTGAAGTTTGAAGCTAAGGATATGCACGTTTGTAAAAATCATTCTTTAAACATTACAACATGTTGATGTAGAGTTCAGCACAGGACAGTCAACGTTAAAAAAAAAACCCTCTAACATTACACCTAGTCTAGCAGGATACGGATACGGTAAAATAGACAGAGAACCTCACCCACAGAATCCATGAGGTGAAGAAAGGACATTTAAAAAGGTACAGCTTCAAGAAGTCTTTACCCCAGTTCCATTATCCAAAATTTTTTCATGAAATTGACACCTCACTGGCAATTGTTTTACAAATTGACGCGACTACTCTGGTGTCAAACCGGTTGAATCTGGGCCTATGGCTGTTGGCGATACACACATATATATATATATTTTTTTTTTCTTAACACCAGTTTGATGTCCTAACCGAGTGTAGCGTCCAATCCAATGGATGTATGCTTTTGTGTTAAGTGCTGTTACCAGCTGGCTTAAAGGATACGTCCGGTCAATTTATAAGTTTCTGGGTCAAGTAAGGGTACAGAAAGTTATTGATTGCCTGGACTTATCTTTTAAAGTGGGTAGGGGAGTGACCTCCCACCCTCGCTTTTGTCACTCCCAAAAAACCTCACCCTATGGGTACCTTCACATTTAGCTGCGGGTCTGCTGAATAAAATCCACAGGGCCTTTTTATACCATTCACCAAATGGCATTCAGTACTAGGGTGCCGGCCGGACATACGCAGTTCTGCGCTGAACTGGGTATTTGCGCCCAGCCCCATAGTACTGAAGGTGGCATAAAATCAGCCAACGATGCGCTGTGGATTTTAGCCAGCAGGGAACCACAAAAAAGCCTCCCATTGTAAAGGCACTCATAAATAAGGCAAGATAACCTGCCTTTCAGCAACTGTTTGTTGCTCTAACTAACTGTGGTGTTTTTTTATATCACAGTTGAAGGACAGCAGCCTCGGTGAAATATACACTATAGACAGCCTTATTCCACGCGTGACTGCATGAGAGGCGAGAAATAATTTGCACACAGAAGAACCCCATCGGGATTTGGGGTGCAAGATTTCACTACTCTCATGATATCCACAAAATACCTCAAGAACAGTTAGTACCCGCTCACAAAACGGTGAGTAGTGTTCCTTGGCAGAGATAGAACCCCATGGCTATAGTTCACAAAAGGTGAAATCCACACTTTTTGAAGCATAGTCGTGGGGATCATTTTAGGGTTGCTACTGTTCTTGGGGTATGGGTTGGATGGTGCACTGGTGTGAGGCATTAATCTGGTGTGGAGATGTTAAATGGCCAACACACCATGGGCATCAAATTTGGAAATGGGGATCTGTTTTTTCAAATGTATCCGAATTAAGTTGGGAATTTTTAAGGTGATTTTTAAAAAAAAAAATTTGGGGTCTACATTACATAATAAGTTAAATTATGGATTTTTATGTTGGGCACATATTTAGGATATTAAGGTCAATTTCTTGGACACACGGATTGCCATGCAAGACGGGTGACTGATGACTTAGTCATTCACATCAGGCAGGGGGGTGGTATAATCCGATGTAATCCAGGCACGATTCATCTTAACAAAAGTGAGCATCTCCACACTGTGGCAAGAGAGCTTCGTTCTTTGCAGGGTAGAATCAAGGTAGGCAGTGACCTGGTGGCTGAGCTCATGCAGGTCCACGCCATGAGTCAGGTGCTGTGTCCTTTCTTTACCAGCTGGCTGCATGAAATCGCTCATGAGGGCTTGCAGGCTGTAGCGACTTCTGACGCCTCCACTAGTAGTGGTGGGAGTGGAGCACGCTGGTTCCCCCCTAGAGAATGTTGTCTGGGAACCTGGCTGGTCTCGCAGGTAAGTTGAGACCAATTGACTGGTGAGCATGTCCCTGTAGTACACCAGTTTAGCCTCCCTCTGTGATGGCGAGAAGAATTCTGGCATTTTGCGGCGGAATCGAGGGTCCAACAGGATGGCCAGCCAGTTTTGGTCCCTCTTGCCATCTGCACCAAGGACAATGAGCGCCTCTCCTCTCCACTGTCCTCGGTATAGTTCCAGGGTCTGCTGGGGTCTTCCTCGTCTTCCTCTACCACCTCATCCTCCATCTCCTCCTGTGATGGAGAGGCAGAGAAGCCAGGTGGCGGTGTGCGGAATGGCTGGGCATAGAAATCTTCCTCCTCCTCAACCTCCATCTGCACTTCATCCAGCTCTGGGCTCAAGGCGATGTTCAGCCTTGGAGTTGTGGCCTGGGAATCCTCGCTGATGATGTTGGTCAGCGCATTTTCCAGAACATGGAGGAGTGGGATGATGTCGTTGATCCCATAGTCCTGCCTGCTCACAAAGAGAGTCGCGTCCTCAAAAGGGATCAACAATTGGCAGACTTCCCGCATTAACTGCCAGTGTGTTACTTGGAAGTCGCAGTGTGGCGTGAAGCTGCCTGATTGCCCCATGAGGTAGTCTGTTACGGCTGACCTTTGCTCGTACAGGCGGTCGAGCATATGGAGGGCAGAATTCCAGCGGTTTTGCATGTCGCAGATTAGCCAATGTTGGGGCATACTGAGCTGTCTCTGGATTCTGAGCAGGGTGTTACTTGCAGCGTAGGAGTGGCTGAAATGTTTGCACACTCTACGTGACATCCTCATAAGGTCATGTAGTGCATGAAATGATCGGAGAAACCTCTGCTCTATGAGGTTGATCACATGTGCCATACAAGGTGTATGAGTCAGCCCTCCCCGCTGAACTGCAGAGACAATGTTCCTCCCATTGTCCGCTACGACACTTCCCACCGTTAATCGACGTGGGGTCAGCCATTCAGCTATCTCCTCCCTAATGGTCCAGGGGAGCTCCTGCCCACTGTGGCTTCGTTGACCCAGGCTCACCAAATGGAGGACAGCCTGAGAGCGGCGGGCCTGACATCGGTGGTAAGACACTGGGTCAGGTTGGACTGCAGTGGTAGTGGAGGCAGAACTTGTGCTACCTGCTGCTGGCCCCCTAAAGCACCGTGGAGGTGACAGTGGCAAGAATGGGCCAACTTTCTGATGGTCTCCTGGGAGGATGTTGACCCAATGGGCAGTAACTGACATGTACTGGCCTTGCCCATAATTAGTGGACCAGACATCAGCACTCAGGTGCACTGTCTTGGACACCGAGAGTCCCAATGAGTCGCCAACCTTTCTCTTCACATAACTGTGCAGTGATGGGACAGCTTTGCTAGAGAAGTAGTGGCGGCTGGGGACTCGCCATCTGGGGTGCGCACACGCCATGAAATCCCTGAAAGGCTGGGAGTCCACAAGACTAAATAGCAGGGACTGAAGCACCAGCAGCTTAACCAGGTGTCCGGTCAGTTTCTGTGCCGTGGGATGGCTGCTGCAGTACACCTGATGTTTGTCCATGGACTCGGTCAGGGATTGCTGCCTCATTAGGGGTGTACATGGCAGTGAGACTGTGCTGCTGCTGGCAACTGAGGCTGACGAGCCCTGAGTTCCAGTGAGAGGATGCTGCATGATGGGATCTGCAGTGTATGGTGCATCCTGACAGGAGGTGGTATTTGGGTAACGTTTTTTTTAGGCCTGTTGGTGTTGCCTTTCCATGTGCTTCCTCATGGATGTTGTCCCAAGATTATCACCCCTGCCACGACTGACCCTCTCATTGCACAGCAGGCACAGAGCGATGTGCTTATCTGTCCCCAGGCGATAGAACTGCCAGACGACAGAGGACCGTGGTTTGCTGCCAGCCACGGGGGTCTTGCTGGTTGTTCACTGCCGCCGCTGCCTGAGGGTCCCCTCTCAGGACCAAGGCTTAAAGGTAATGATGAAGTCTGCCTGGTAGGTTGTCTTTTACCCCTCCCTCTTGTGCCTCGCTTCCTTGCACCAGTGGGATGTTGCTGCTTCGGTAGCACCTCACTTTCCTCCCCTGATGACGCTGAGGATAATGCTGCTTGAGGGCGCCACGTCCGATCAGCGACATCATCATCACCACCACTGCTACTTTCCTCCAGGGGCTGGGACAGGATCTCAGGTGTGACACTGGATGCCCCTCCCTGACTCTGTTGACTGCTTACAGCCAACACCTTCTCTAAAGTCTCTGCACGTTAAACCTGCTGCCTTTGGGGGACTACTACCTCCTCATCATCATCACTAAAAAGTGGTAGAGACTCCAAGGGCAAATCAAGGTTTGCCAAGAGTTCCCTGGCAGAAGGTGCCCCAAAGGTGAGTGGCATATTAATAACAGGGGACGGGGAAGAGGACTGTCGCTGACCATTCCATGTAAGGGTGGTGTCGGATGATCCAGCCGACCTCGTTTGGGAGCTTTGGGCAGTGGAACTGGAGGATTGGGTAAGCCAATCTAGAACCGCTGGCTGTGTGGTTCTTACATGACCCGTGGGCGTCTGGGTAGCTGCACCCTGCTGCCACACCTGTTGCCTGGCTGCCACCGGGCCTGGTGTTGCCACTTCTACTACCCTCACCGCCTGCCGTTGCAGTCCTTGCCTGGGAAGTGCTGGAAGTAGGACGCTTGGACATAGTTCTTTGGTTGGTGTAAATTTTGAAAAAGAAATAATTTATTGGCCAAAAGGCACAAAGTTTCAGTGATTATTGCTTTGTGGGTTGGAGGAACCCAGCAAAGCAGAAATGTACAGGTTATCACAAAAAAACAAATTTTTTAATTTTTTAACTTTTTTGGTTGCGGGCAGCTAGACGGGGTTGACGGCAACCAGCAGAGCACAAACTGACAGCTTTTGTGGGGCGCTGACTTAGCGTCACCTAGAAGAGCTGATCACAAACAAATAAACAACCTTTTTTTTTATTTTTTTGACGTTTTTTTAAACGTTTTTGGTTGCGGGCAGCTAGACAGGGTTGACGGCAACCAGCAAAGCACAAACGGACAGCTTCTGTGGGGCGCTGACTTAGCGTCACCTAGAACAGCTTATCACAAACAAACAAACTTTTTTTTTTTTTTGAAGTTTTTTTTAAACTTTTTTGCTTGCGGCTATACGCAGTTAACGGCACCGAGCAGAGCAGCAACGTCTAGCGTCTCCTCTCTGTCATGGAACAGTAGCTCTTCTGTAGCTCTTCTGTGGAACAGTGACTCTTCTCACTTTTTTCTCCCTATTTCTTTTTTTTATCTCCCTATCTCTCCCTAGATATCACAATTTTTGAGTTAGATGCCTATCTCTTCCTCTCTCTACCTAACTCTTGATTTCTCAGCCTCTTTCACTATGTATGGGTTTATCAAGCTTTCCCTGGATCTTGCGATTTTTTTTTTTTATCTTCCTCTCTCCTGCTTCTCTCACAAACAATATATACTCCTTCTCTATCTCTCCCTGTACTTATCCAGTTGTTTGGATATGTAATCTATGTGTTTTCCCTCTCTGCCTAACATACACCTCCTTTCTCTCTGCCATCTGGAAACACAATGAGGAACTGCAGCCAGGCTCAAGCACTTCCTGTTCCTGGAGTGACGTCACACACCTTGATATTCACATAAAAACTGGATACAAAGGATTATAGGAGTAATAATCCCTTGTATCCTGTTCTATTCTCTGATTAAAGTATAGTTTTGCGACGCCGTTGCGATTTGAAAGAACTTCGTAACGAACTTTTTGAAAGTTCGGTTCGGTACCGAACCGAACTTTTTGCAAAGATCATAACGAATCTGGTTTGTAACTGTTCGGTTCACTCATCCCTAGTCTGGGGTGTGCGACTGTTCCCTCCCCAATGGGTGCTGCTGTGTAACCCTGCCCAGAATCAATGCCTCTGCCCACTGCATCGCTTGGAACCCTACACCCTCGTCCTCGACCTTTACCCCTGGGCTTCACCATTTTATGGACACTGCACAGTCAAGACTGAGATAGCTGCACTACAGATCACAGCAAGCCAAGAAAATATATAACTCAGACTACTTTTCGAGGTATATTTTCGTCGTATAGAGTCTGTGTGTAAGTGCTGCTATATGGTGTATAGCAGCACTTACACAGGGCAATTAGCAGTGAGCTTGGATATGCCCACAGTAAGATATACAGAAATAAGAAGATTTACTGGTGGTCATGTCCCACTAGTTTTTGGGAGTCTGTGGTATACAATCTGTTGGTGGCTGCAACTATACACTCTGTCACACCCCCTTTACACTTTGCAAGCAGTAGTGAACTTAGTTATGGCTTGAGTAAGAAAGACAGAAATCTGAAAATATACTAGTGGTCCCAATAGTTTTTGGGGGGATGTGAGATACAATCTAGTGGTGGCTGCACCAATACACTCATATGGCTTGAGTAAGAAAGACAGAAATCTTGAAATATACTAGTGATCCCAATAGTTTTTGGGGGGCTGTGAGATACAATCTAGTGGTGGCTGCACCAATACACTCTGTGACACCCCCTTTACACTCTGCGAGCAGTAGTGAACTTAGCTATGCCTTGCGTAAGAAATACAGAAATCAGAAAATATAGTAAAGGGCCCACTAGTTTTTAGGGGGCTGTGAGATACAATCTGGTGGTGGCTGCACCAATACACTCTGTTACACCCCCTTTACACTCTGCAAGCAGTATTAGTGAACTTAAATATGGCTTGAGTAAGAAAGACAGAAATCTTGAAATATATTAGTGATCCCAATAGTTTTTGGGGGGCTGGGAGATACAATCTAGTGGTGGCTGCACCAATACACTCTGTGACACGCCCTTTACACTCTGCAAGCAGTAGTGAACTTAAATATGGCTTTAGTAAGATATACACAAATCTGGAAATATACTAGTCATCCCAATAGTTTTTGGGGGGCTGTGAGATACAATCTGTTGGTGGCTTCACCTATATACACTCTGTGACACGCCCTTTACACTGTGGAAGCAGTAGTGAACTTAGATATGCCTTGTGTAAGAAATACAGAAATCAGAAAATGTAGTAGAGGGCCCAATAAAATAGTACTGAGCTCTTCTCAGTCTGTGTGCAACACCTAGTGTCCCCTTTCTGCCAGCAGCCGAACACCACAGTGTGCTGCTAAAATCGTGGTAGCTGCACTGCAAGTCCCAGCCAAAAGTCTGTAGTAATAGGGAACAGCTCCACAACAGCCACAAAAAAAGCAGCAAAACTTGTCAGGGATATTTAGGTAGGTCTGAGACACAACACCAGCACCGAATATTTTCGATATTTCAAAGTCAAAATTTTTTTTTTAGACTTCATTATTCACCTATTATTCAGGAAAAAGGTCACAAATGCAATGAAGGAGCAGCAGTAGGCATTAGAGGCCAGTGCATGTCCAGAAATAGTAATTTGAGGCCAGTACAGAAACAGCAGTAGTCCACATGGAGGCCAGGCATCAGCAACAGTAGTCAACATGGAGGCAAGGCAGGAGCAGCAGTAGCCAACATGGAGGTCAGGCAGGAGCAGCAATAGTCAACATGGAGGCAAGGGCATGAACACCAGTAGTCAACATGCGGGCCAGTTAAGGCCCATCAGCAGCCAACATGGAGGCAAAGGCAGGCACAGCAGTTGTCAACATGGATGCCAGTTAAGGCCCAGCAGTAGCCAACAAGGAGGCAAGGGCAGGCACATCAGTAGTCAACATGGTTGCCAGTGAAGGTCCAGCAGTAGCCAGCAAGGAGGCAAGGGCAGGAACACCAGTAGTCAACATGGAGGCCAGGCAAAAGCAGCAGTAGCAAACATGGAGGCAAGGGCAGGCACAGCAGTAGTCAACATGGATGCCAGTTAAGGCCCAGCAGTAGCGAAAAAGGAGGCAACATGGAGGCCAGGCAGGAGAAGCATTAGCCAACATGGAGGCAAGGGCAGGCACAGCAGTAGTCAACAAGGATGCCAGTTAAGGCCCAGCAGTAGCCAACATGGAGGCAAGGGCAGGCACAGAAGTAGTCAACATGGACGCCAGTTAAGGCCCAGCAGTAGCCAACATGGAAGCAAGGGCAGGCACACTAGTAGTCAACATGGATGCCAGTTAAGGCCCAGCAGTAGCCAACAAGGAAGCAAGGGCAGGCACACCAGTAGTCAACATGGAGGCCAGGAAGGAGCAGAAGTAGCCAACATGGAGGCAAGGGCAGGAACAGCAGAAGTCAACATGGATGTCAGTTAAGGACCAGCAGTAGCCAACATGGAGGCAAGGGCAGGCACAGAAGTAGTCAACATGGATGCCAGTTAAGGCCCAGCAGTAGCCAACATGGAGCCAAGGGCAAGAGGAGCAATAGTCAACATGGAGGCCAGGCAGGAGCAGCAGTAGCCAACAAGGAGGCCAGGCAGGAGCAATAGTAATCAACATGGAGGCCAGAAAGGAGTGTCAGTAGCCAACATGGAGGCCAGGCAGGAGCAACAGTAGTCAACATGGAGGTCAGGCAGGAGCAGCAGTAGCCAACATGGAGGCAAGGGCATGAACACCAGTAGTAGGAAAAACTGTGTGTGAGATCATCTGGGGCTACAGAAGTTGGACACACACACACACACACTAGATGAGTGAACTTTTCAAAAGTTTGTTCCAACCAGACTTGCGGATTTTTTCGGAAAGTTCGGTTCGACCGAATATTTTTGATATCTGAAAGTCAATTTATTTTTTTAGACTTTAATATTCACCATTACAGGGTCTATGCAGGAAATTCACCATTACAGGGTCTATGCAGGAAAAAGGTCACAAATGCAATAAAGGAGCAGCAGTAGTCATTGGAGGCTAGTGGATGTCCAGAAATAGTAACTTGAGGCCAGTACAGGAACAACAGTAGTCAACATGGAGGCCAGGCATCAGCAACAGTAGTCAACATGGAGGCCAGGCAGGAGCAGCAGTAGCCAACATGGAGGCCAGTGCAGGAGCAGCAGTAGTCAACATGGAGGCCAGGCAGGAGCAGCAGTAGCCAACATGGAGGTAAGGCCGGAGCAGCAATAGTCAACATGGAGGCCAGGCAGGAGCAGCAGAAGCCAACATGGAGGCCAGGCAGGAGCAACAGTAGTCAACATGGAGGCCAGGCAGGAGCAGCAGGAGCCAACATGGAGGCAAGGGCATGAACACCAGTAGTCAACATGCCGGCCAGTTAAGGCCCATCAGCAGCCAACATGGAGGCAAGAACAGGCCCAGCAGTAGTCAACATGGATGGCAGTGAAGGCCCAGCAGTAGCCAACAAGGAGGCAAGGGCAGGCACACCAGTAGTCAACATGGACGCTAGGCAGGAGCAGCAGTAGCCAACATGGAGGCCAGTGCAGGAGCAGCAGTAGTCAACATGGAGGCCAGGCAGGAGCAGCAGTAGCCAACATGGAGGTAAGGCCGGAGCAGCAATAGTCAACATGGAGGCCAGGCAGGAGCAGCAGAAGCCAACATGGAGGCCAGGCAGCAGCAACAGTAGTCAACATGGAGGCCAGGCAGGAGCAGCAGGAGCCAACATGGAGGCAAGGGCATGAACACCAGTAGTCAACATGCGGGCCAGTTTAGGCCCATCAGCAGCCAACATGGAGGCAAGGGCAGGCCCAGCAGTAGTCAACATGGATGCCAGTGAAGGCCCAGCAGTAGCCAACAAGGAGGCAAGGGCAGGCACACCAGTAGTCAACATGGACGCCAGGCAGGAGCAGCAGTAGCCAACATGAAGGCAAGGGCAAGCACAGCAGTAGTCAACATGGATGCCAGTTAAGGCCCAGCAGTAGCCAACATGGAGGCAAGGGCAGGCACACCAGCAGTCAACATGGAGGCCAGGCAGGAGCAGCAGCAGCCAACATGGAGGCAAGGGCAGGCACAGCAGTAGATAACATGGATTCCAGTTAAGGCCCAGCAGTAGTCAACATGGAGGCAAGGCAGGAGCAGAAGTAGCCAACATGGAGGCAAGGGCAGGCACAGCAGTAGTCAACATGGAGGCCAGGCAGGAGCAGCAGTAGCCAACATGGAGGCAAGGGCAGGCACAGCAGTAGTCAACATGGATGCCAGTTAAGGCCCAGCAGTAGCCAACATGGAGGCAAGGGCAGGAACACCAGTAGTCAACATGGATGCCTGTTAAGGCCCAGCAGGAGCCAACATGAAGGCAAGGGCAGGCACACCAGAAGTCAACATGGATGCCAGTTAAGGCCCAGCAGTAGCCAACAAGGAGGCAAGGGAAGGCACAGCAGTAGTCAACATGGATGCAAGTTAAGGTCCAGCAGTAGCTAACATGGAGCCAAGGGCAGGAGCAACAGTAGTCAACATGGAGGCCAGGCAGGAGCAAAAGTAGCCAACATAGAGGCCAGGGCAGGAGCAAAAGTAGTCAACATGGAGGCCAGTGAAGGCCCAGCAGTAGCCTTAATAGAGGGCAGGGCAGGAGCGGCAGTAGCGAACATGGAGGCCAGGACAGGAGTTGCAGGAGCCAACATGGAGGCCAGGGCAGCAGCAGCAGTAGTCATTATGGAGGCCAGTGAAGGCCCAGCAGTAGTTTATATGGAGACCAGAGCAGGAGCGGCAGTAGCTAACATGGAGGCCAGGGCAGTAGCGGCAATAGCCAACATGGAGGCCAGGGCAGAAGTAGCAGTTGTAATGGGGTGACATAAGCAGAATAATGAGGTCCATGGACAGTCGAGAGGTAGCAGGGCAGCAGCAGGAATGGTGGAATGACCAGTAAGGTCTAGTTCTGTGGTATCAGGAGCAGGTGTCACAAAGTCCTTATCTATCCATGTGTCGTTCATTTTGATGAAAGTCAGACACTCCACACTATCACAGGACAATCTTGTTCTCCTGGGACTGACAATATGACCTGCTGCGCTGAAAACTTGCTCGGATGACACACTGCTGGCCGGACAGGAGAGTATGTCCACAGCAAATTCAGCGAGTTGTGGCCAGGCATCTAATTTTCCCACCCAGGATTCCAGGGGTTCAGGGACGTTAAGTGGCAACGTAGAGTCCAAAAACACCTGGACTTGCTGTTTGAGGTGTGCCGCCATGTCCTGCTGCTGTGCGGGTGCTCCTGTTACCCCAGCCTGCGGCTGCATGAAAGTGTGTATCATGGACATCAGGCTCAGACTGGTGCCGCTGCTCGTGCCACCAAAGTTGCTAGAGGAGGATGTGGAGGAGGCAGCACTGCTGGTGTGGCCCTGGTGGGAATGGCGTGAATGAGAGCGCCGTGTTCCAAAGGCTGCCACTAACTGTGCACCCAGCTCCTCTCTATAATAATTAATTTTTTTCTCCTGTTGGGAAGGGTGAATAAATTCACACAGCTTGTTGCGATACCGTGGGTCCAGTAGTGTGGCCATCCAGAACTCATCCCATTGACAAATCCGTTGCAACCGTGGGTCAGCCCGAAAGCATATTAACATGCGCTTAGCCATTTCCACCAGAGAGTGGGAAGGAAATCCCGCCTCTGTCTCCACTGCATACTGCCAAGTGGGTACTGCCTCCATCCTCCTCATCCTCCACATAGCCCTGCATATCCTCCTCTGGCCCCCCTCTGGTCTGGCAGGAAGGCTCATCTCCTTCTCCTCCACCCATCTCCCCTATACGTTGCTGTGTGTACAGGTCCTCCTCCTCCTCAACTTCCTCTGCCTCCTCCTCCGCCAAGCCTTCCTCCAGTGACCCAGGCTGCGACAGTGGCAAGACCTTTTCCCCCCTCACCATTGAGTATGATGGTGCTCAGTCCTGTGTCTTGCCCACTGACCAGAAAGGTGGCCTCCTCAAAGGGTCGTAGCAAGCGGCAGGTGTAACGCATGAGCTGCCACTGCCCGACCTTCAGGTTACACAGGGGAGTCGCCGTGTCCACCTGCATCAAGAGGAAATCAGTCAAGGCCTTCCTCTGCTCATAGAGCCGGTCCAGCATGTGGAGGGTGGAGTTTCACTGCGTGGCTACATCGCAAATGAGACAATGGTTGGGAAGACCATTCCTCCGTTGAAGGTCAAGGAGGATGTGCTGAGGGCGACTTGAATGGCTAAAATGGTTACATAACTTTCGAGCCATTAACAGCACAGTCTGTAAATGGGATGAAGACTTTAGAAAGTGTGTAACTATTAGGTTTAAAACATGTGCCATACACGGGGTGTGCCTCATACCTACTTGACGCAGCGCAGAGAGAACGTTGTTCCCATTGTCACTTACCACCATCCCATCTTTAAGATGGCATGGAATCAGCCACAAGAGGATTTCTGTCTCGAGCAGCTCTTCCCCTGTGTGTCTCCTTTCCTTAGGCAGGCTAGGTGCAGCACAGCGTGACACCTCCGTGCTACACCCAAGTGGTACAAGGGAGGAACAGTGGCGGTTGAGGAGGCTTTGGAGCTACTGGAGGAGGTTGAGGAGGACCGCAACACAGGAACCCTGCTGTGACAACGGGGTGGTGTCATCGCCCTTCCCTGGCCAAGTTGCTGGGGGTCCGCTGGCCATATTTCATTTACCCACTGAGCAGTAATGGACATATACTGCCCTTGCCCGTAATTACAGCTCCAGATGTCTGTGGTTAAATGTACATGTCTGCTCACTGAATGGCTCAGCGAGTCAGCAACCTTTTCGCGAACATAGTGTGAGCTTTACAGCTCTGGGATCGTAGCATAGTCCTTGTTTTGGCACAGAGACAGGAGCAGTCTTTCTTGCAAATGCGGGGTTTTCCCGTATTATGGGTTTATTACAGCATAAGATGCATACAGCAGTAACACATGCAGAACATAAAGAAAAACCTGCTTGTTTTACCTTACTATACAGGTAAGCTCCCTCACTATACCTTGTAGTAAACCAAACAGAACCATGTGTGGCAGATACTGGCTTGCTCCAGTCTTCCTTCTCCCAGGGCCAAACAGTTAGTCCGGGGTAGTAGCCACACCTAGTCAGCTGACTTAGATATACCCAACAAGTCCTGGCCTGGAACATGGGGAGCAGGCACCCACCCAACACTTTGCCTGCTCCCAATAAGAGCCGGCCCGGAACTGACTGAAATAGTCAATATAACACTACACGTATCAGCTGCCTAACACCACTGACACCATCTAAAGGCTCTTATTTCACCAAGGCTCCATACCTTGGTAACATGCGCCTGTGTCTCTCCAGGTATATGCCAAGAACCTGGCCGGGATATATATACCATTACAATACAATAGCTATACATGGCCGGGATAGCTGTGTTGGAAAAGTAGTGTCGACTCGACAACTTTAAAAGTCAGAGCCTGAAGCACCAGCAACTTGGCTAGGTGGGCGTTCAGCTTGACTGCTGCGGGATAACTGGGTGCATATGTCTGCCTGCGGTATAGGGACTCCATGATGCCAGGCTGCCTACTGCAAGCAACACAGGGGCCACCAGATGAAGAAGGAAGTGAAGCCACACTCCCTTCGACAGAGGAGGTCTGACTCTGTGAAAGGCCCTCCTGACTACTGCTGCTTCCTGCTGCTGTTGACCGTAGCTCTGCCTGGGCCTGCTGTGACCAACTATCACCCCGTTTCTCCCAGGTGGAAAGGTGGTGGTGCTTCATATGGGCAGCCATGGCGCTGGTGCCAGGATGGCAACTCTTGCCTCTTTTAATGCGCCTGTCGCACAGGTGACTGATGACCACATAGGTATCTTCCTGGCACTTTTTTAAAAAACTGCCACTCAGGCGAGGTGTAGAGTGTAGTACCGACAGGCTGCGAGGATGGGCGGGCACTGCCGATACTAGGACCATCAGTGGAGGAAGTTTCCCCAGTGGTCATCTGCTTGTCCCGGCCACGCTTCCGACTTGTTAGTTGACTACTAGTGATGAGCGAGTACTAAAATGCTCGGGTGCTTGTTACTCGAGCCGAGTATTTCCCGATACTCGAGTGCTCGTTTTGAGTAACGAACCCCATTGAAGTCAATGGGAGACTTGAGCATTTTTTGAGGGGACTCAAGTTCGGTAGAGAGAAGGTCGTGTGAAAACCTGTCAACTTCAGAAATTGATGGAAACACAACGGAAATGGACAGGAAACAGCAGGGGCAGCAGGTATGCATGTCTCTGAGGCTGCCAAATGGCACCATTATGCCTAATTCTGTGCAACAGCCTGGTTAAAACAGAGGTAGGCATAGGGACCACCCAAAAACTCAGCCTGATACAGCATGGCATTGAGAATACAGGGAACCTTTAAAACAGAGGTAGCTTATCATGAACCACCCAAAAATTCAGCCTGATACAGCATAGCGGTGAGGACAGAGTGAACAAGGTAGCCAGCAGTAGTGGATTATAATAGGGGCGTTTCGGGCGGCAGCCCGGGGCCCTGAGCTCCTGGGGGGCCCATGACCACCTAAAAAGACTTATACTTTCAGTTGTGTACTGTCTCCTGGTTACAATTCCGCCATGATTTGCAAAAAAAAATCACAGTTTTTATGGCAATGTTGCACAAATCAGGACATCATGACATTATCTATACTGTACTATGAACGCAAGGCTAGTGCCGCCATAGTTAAAGTGGGGTGGGGGGGCCGAGGCTTGGTGAACAGCCCGGGGCCTATGGTAAAGTTAATCCGCCCCTGGTAGCCAGTCATCCTTCCAAAAATTATACCAGACCTAGCATGGCAGTGAGCTCACAGAGAACCATTAAAAGTGAGTGAGGAAGAAAGTGAGCCTCCCCAAAATTAGGCCAAACACTGCATGGCATTGAGCACACAGAGAACTGCCGGGATCAGCAGTAGCCAACATGGAGGCCAGACAGGAGCAACAGTAACCAACATGGAGGCCAAGCAGGAGCAACAGTAGTTAACATGAAGGCCAGGAAGGATCAGCAGTAGCCAACATGGAGGCAAAGGCAGGCACACCAGTAGTCAGCAGTAGTCAACATGGATGCCAGTTAAGGCCCAGCAGTAGCCAACATGGAGGCAAGGGCAGGCACCACAGTAGTCAGCAGTAGTCAACATGGATGCCAGTAAAGGCCCAGCAGTAGTCAACATGGATGCCAGTTAAGGCCCAGCAGTAGCCAACATGGAGGCAAGGGCAGGCACCACAGTAGTCAGCAGTAGTCAACGTGGAGGCCAGTAAAGGCCTAGCAGTAGTCTACATGGATGCCAGTTAAGGCCCAGCAGTAGCCGACATGGCGGCAAGGGCAGGCACCACAGTAGTCAGCAGTAGTCAACATGGATGCCAGTAAAGGCCCAGCAGTAGCCAACATGGAAGCAAGGGCAGCACGGTGGCTCAGTACTTGCTGCGCTGGAGTCCTGGGTTCAAAGACGACCAAGGACAACATCTGCAAAACGTTTGTATGTTCTCTCCATGTTTGCGTGGGTTTCCTCCGGGTACTCCGGTTTCCTCCCACACCCAAAAACATACAGATAGGTGAAGCGCTGCGGAATCTGTGTGCGCTATACAAATAATTAAAAAAAAAAAACAAGGGCAGGCAGAGCAGTAGTCAACATGGATACCAGTTAAGGCCCAGCAGTAGTCAACATGAATGCCAGTAAAGGCCCAGCAATAGTCAACATGGATGCCAGTTAAGGGCCAGCAAAAAGGAGGCAAGGGCAGGCACACCTAGTGGGGCTCCCTAAAACTAGGCCAGACACTGCAGGGCCTTGAACACACAGAGAGCCTTTTCAAGTGAGTGAGGAAGCTAGTAAGGCTCCCCAAAACTAGGCCAGACACACAGCATGGCATTCAGCACACAGAGAGCCATTACAAGTGAGTGAGGAAGCTAGTGAGGCTCCCCAAAACTAGGTCAGACAGTGCAATGCCTTGAACACACATTGAACCATTACAAGTGAGTGAGGAAGCTAGTGAGCCTCCCAAAAATTAGGCCAGACAAAGAGAGCCATTACAAGTGAGTCCACCCAAAAATTGGGGTGAGTCCAGGGGCTGGGATATGTAGTGGACATGAACCAGAGTGCTGACAGCTAACTGGCTAGGCCAGTTGTCAGTCAGCACTCACCATCAAGGGTACACTTGATGCCTCTTGACCGGGGGTGGAGAGGCCACGGCTAGACAAAAAAAAACAAAAAAAACAGCTGTCTGCAGAGGAGCGGGACTGGTTGCCGGGGGCCCGCCGATCGCGCCCCCAGCAACCAGTCCCGCTCCTCTGCAGATGTAGTGTGACGTCAGTCAGTGAGGACACATAGAACAATACAGTCTTCTTTAGAGGCCCTGGAATTTGAGAACATGGGGAACCATTAAAACAGAGGTAGCATATCATGAACCACCCAAAAATTCAGCCTGACACAACATGGCGTTGAGAACAGAGCGAACAAGGTAGAAGCGGTAGCCAGTTAGCCTTCCAAAAATTATACCAGACCTAGCATGGCATTGAGCACACAGATAACCATTACAAGTGAGTGAGGAAGCAAGTGAGCCTCCCAAAAATTAGCCCAGACACAGCAGGGCCTTGAACACACAGATAACCATTACAAGTCAGTGAGGAAGCAAGTGAGTCTCCCAAAAATTAGGTCAGATACAGCAGGGCCTTGAACACACAGATAACCATTACAAGTAAGTGAGGCAGCAAGTGAGCCTCCCAAAAATTAGGCCAGAAGCAGCATGGCATTGAGCACCCAGAGAACCATTACAAGTCAGTGAGGAAGCAAGTGGGCCTCCCAAAAATTGGAGTGAGTTCAGGGGCTGGGATATGTAGTGGACATGAAGCCGGGTGCTGACAGCTAACTGGCTAGGCCAGTTGTCAGTCAGCACTCACCATCAAGGGTGCACTTGATGCCTCTCGACCGGGGGTGGTGAGGCCCCGACCAGTCCCGCTCCTCCGCAGACGTAGTGTGACGTCAGAGCATGGCAGTGAGGACACAGAGAACAATGCAGTCTGCTTAAGAGGCCACGAAATTTGATCAAATACGCTTTCAATTCTTTAAAGAGTCTCTAAGAGACGGCAAGTGCGGTAGCCTGTGTATTAAAAAGACCTGGCCAATCCTGCCTTCAAAAAAGCTACTACAACATCCAAGAAAGGAAAGAAGCTACTGGTAAAAGGCCTGTTCAATCTTGCCTTCAAAATGGCTAAAACATCCAAGGAAGGTAGAAGGTGCTGTTCAGCAGTTTGAGCACCGCCTGCTGGCACTTACCCACGGCAGTGCTGCTGCGCCTAAAAGTAAAATAGCCGTGTTATGGCTAGATTTAGCCTCACACCCTCATGCAGTTGTGCGTGATAGGCATCTCTTTGGAGGTAGGGACGAAGAATAACAATACAGTCTTCTTAAGAAGCCCCAAGCTAAAAAATGAAAGGAACACAGAGAATCCCCGTAAGTTCACATCCACAGGTCATGTGGTTTGAAATGGATAACACAAGAATGCTAGGATCCACCATTATCACTTTCTGTTCCTTTGAAAAGTGAAAATTGCACTTTAATTGAAGTTGATTTGATTTTAAAATCAACCTTCTAAAAAGTTAGAAAATAAAAAAAAAAATTAAGTGGCCATTAACGGCAAGGGCAGGCACACCTGTAGTCTACATGGGTGCCAGTTAAGGCCCAGCAACAACGAGGCAAGGGCAGGCACACCAGTAGGCTACATGGGTGCCAGTTAAGGCCCAGCAACAACGAGGCAAGGGCAGGCACACCAGTAGGCTACATGAGTGCCAGTTAAGGCCCAGCAAAAACAAGGGCAGGCACACCAGTAGGCTACATGGGTGCAAGTTAAGGCCCAGCAACAACGAGGCAAGGGCAGGCACACCAGTAGTCTACATGGGTGCCAGTTAAGGCCCAGCAGTAGCCAACAAGTAGCCAACAACCCCCAGCACCCTTTCGATTTTCAATTTGACTATAGCAGTTGGGGTAACATTCCCTGCATAATGTAACTACTGACTTCTACCCCTGCCACCACCCTTTCGATTTTCAATTTGACTGTATTCCCTGCATAATGTGACTCACCACCTCTCCCCCCACCGCTGTTTTGATTTTGAATTTGACTTTCATCCTTAAGGATCTGGCAATTGTCTCATGCAAAGGGATCATCACTTGAGGGGTAGTGTACTACAAATCCCAGCAATACAGTGTAGTACACACTAGTTTAGGGGGGGCTGTACGGTACAATCTGGTAGTGGCTGGACCTAGACACACGCTGGGATACCCCCTTACAATGAGCAGTGAAGTTTTATGCAGGTGTACTACAAATCCCAGCAATACAGTGTAGTACCCACTAGTTTAGGGGGGGCTGTACGGTACAATCTGGTATTGGCCGGAACTATACACACACAGGCTGTGACACCCCCTTACAATGAGCAGTGAAGTTCTATGCAGGATGCACTACATATCCCAGCTATACAGTGCAGTACACACTACTTTAGGGGGGGCTTGATGGTGCTATCTGGTATGGGCAACAACTGTACACACTTTCTGTCACCCCAATACAATGAGCAGTGAAGTAAGTTCTATGCACTACAACTCCCAGCTATACAGTGCAATACACACTAGTTTAGGTGGTGCTATCTGGTATGGGCAACAACAGTACACACTTTGTCACTTTATCACCCCAATACAATGAGCAGTGAAGTAATTTCTATGCGGGATGTACTACAACTCCCAGCTATACAGTGCAGTACACCAGGACCACCAGCCCCAAAATCGAAAAGGAGTACACTGAGCACTTCTTAGGGGTGTGTATGCAACACCTAATGCCCCCTTTCTGCCAGCAGCCGGTCACCACAATGTGCTTGTTAAATCGCGGTAGCAGCACTGCAACTCCCAGCCAGCAGTCTGTAGTAATGGTATTAATAAAAGCTTTTAAGCCCTTAACAGGGCTGTTTATATTGCTAGTATATACCCTGCCTACTGGAACGCTAAATCCTACACTGACACTCTCCCTGACCAGCAGCACCTCTGTCCGTGATCTCTCACAGCATGCGTCTGAAGCGAGCACTGCCGGCGCCGAGTTTTATATGGCAGGGTCATCTGATCTGGCCAACCAATCGCTGCTATCGACATGTATGGGTCCCACGTCTTCGCTGGATGTATTAAAGAGTCTCCTGCATGTTTATTCGCTGCGAAAAAGTGCACAAACTTACAGGAAACGGATGATGAGATTTCCTCGAGTATCGCGAGATGCTCGTCCGAGTATTAGGGTACCATCGAGTACCCTAATACTCGATCGAGTACCAAGCTCGGACGAGCACGTTTGCTCATCTCTATTGACTACTGCTGCCTGTCTGCTTCTTAGTTGTGGCGGGCCTGCTGGCGGACGGATTCCCGGTTGACGAATCCGTTGAATAAGCCAACTCCTGCCATAGATGCCATGTAACATCCGATGTAGATTCATCCGGTTCCAGAATGATGCTATCATCCTCATCAGGCTCCTGCCCAGCCCTCTCTCGTCTACTGCCTACTGCTCTCCTGCCAGGCCTATCATGGGCCTTCTTTGATATCGCCTCCGACACAGCTATGCCCTCCACTTTATTGGCCCCTGTCTCTTCCTCCACATGCTCATCATTATCAAAGAGCAGTTCACTGCTCATAGACGCCAACAGTTCCCTTGCAGGCGGCAGTTCAAAAGTTAGCGGGATGTTGCTGATGATGTCAGATGGAGGAGGTGGGGGAATTGCTGCGTGCCCGTGCCAAGTTAGGGTCGAGTCCGAGGTTCCCACAGATACCTGGCTGGCTGTCTCATCCTTGTGGACGTCTAAGTGTGAGCCAGCCACTCCAGGACGTGTGTACACGACCCTAGTGTGACAAAGGAAGCTCAGGCCTGCCACTGGATCCTCTTCCTGCGCTACTTCCTCTTCTGCCCCTTGAGCCCGACTCTCTGCCCTGCCCTAAAACGCTTTGTGAGGTTTCCTGCTGCTGCTGTGCCATGACTTTATATTAAAATTATTTGTGTCTTAGAAGAACACGTATGTCATATACACTCTCACAAGGAGCCAACTATTGTTCTTGGAATATCTGTAGAGCACTTTTTTTAGACTTTTATTGTCCACAAATGCACGACGTATATTTGTGTCTTAGGATAACACGTATTTCATATACACGCTCACAAGGAGCCAACTATTGTACTTGGAATAACTGTAGAGACCTTTTTTCAGAGTTTTATTCTCCACAAATGCACGAGGTATATTTGTGTCTTAGGAGAACACATATGTCATATACACTCTCACAAGGAGCCAACTATTGTACTTGGAATATCTGTAGAAACCTTTTTTTAGAGTTTTATTCTCCACAAATGCACAAGGTATATTTGTGCCTCGGGATAACACCTATGTCATATACACTCTCACAAGAGAGACAGTATAGAACTTATATATCTGTAGAGACCTTTTTTTAGAGTTTTATTCTCCACAAATGCACAAGGTATATTTGTGCCTCAGGATAACGTCTATGTCATATACACTCTCACAAGGTAGACAGTACAGTACTTATATATCTGTAGAGACTTTTTTTAGAGTTTTATCTCCACAAATGCACAAGGTATATTTGTGCCTCAGGATAACACCTTTGTCATATACACTCTCACAAGGGAGACAGTATAGTACTTATATATCTGTAGAGCACGTTTTTCTTCTGTGCACCCTTTGCTCTCCTATACCTAATCTATCTATCTTTCACCCTCTCTGATTTTCTCTCTCAATCAGTATATGTTTCTTCTCTCCGCTTTCCTAATAATCTTGTGGTCTTTGTTTTTGTAAATATCTTCTCAGTAGTCAGTAGAGCAGAGTAGAGCAGCAGCAGCAGCATTTTATCACTGACGAGCTGTGTGCAGTAACAGACTCCTTTCTCTCTCTCTCTAAGCAGACTGCCTCATGCGGTCATGTGACCTCTCCTCTTAAAGCAATACCACATCACACAGGGGGTGGGCTAGTGCAAGATCCCTGCTGATTGGATGTGTTCCGGGCATCATGGAAAAGCTCTTTTCCCACCCGGAACACTTCCTGCTTTCTAAAATGGCGGCTGCCATTTTAGAAAGCAAGAAAAAAAATAATAATATTTGAGCAAACTTACAAAAATCCGAATCCGACCGGATTCGGACTTTTGGAAAAATCTGAACCGGATCCCATATCCACAATCCACAATCCAGCTCCACCAAACATCACCCTGGTCATGCACTACTTTCCAGAAAAAGTTACGCAGTTTTCAGTTCCTCAAGTGTGTAATCAATTCTTCTATAATTCATCAAGAATAAAAGCAGACATAAACAAGAGTCAATGCATTGTCAATACTGCCTCATTCTTGGGGTATTGATCACTTATTGATAGTGTAGTGATGTCTGAAGCATACAACAATACCTGCAGAGTTTTTGCAGCCCTGACTTCCTTACATTCTACTTCTGTGTCCAGCTATCATTTGCAGGTCATGGTGTCAATGAAGTCAGTGATGTGTAGCAGACAGTATAATTTATGGCCACTCCATAAATCTACGGCCCTTCAGAGGCTCTTCAAGCCTAAACTCATTTCCCTTCATGCCTGGCCTTTCTATATATAGGCATGACTGACAATTTGTTTTACCAATTAATTTTATGCTGTGAATAAAAGACCTTAGGCCCACCTGAACTGCTGCCACCACAACTTTGCCATCTATTAAAGGACAAGTGCCATGAAAAACTTTTTCCCAGTAATTAAAGCACATTACAAAGTTATATAACCCTGTAATGTGCTTCAATCACCTATCTGCCTCCCTTCCCTGTCTTTTCCCCCCTCCACCCCCCACCAGGAAGTGTCCTGACTCACACAGACCTGATTACTGTCGTCACCGTCACCAGGCAGCTCCTTCTTGTGAGGATGAGTCATCAGCAGGAGGGCTGCTCTAGGTCCTGTTACACCAGCCTCCCCCTCCCCTCCTTGTCAGGTGACTCTGCTTGCTCAGCTTATCTTCTCTAGTGACATGACTCCTTCACTGAGTCCACGGCAGCAGGAGAGAGGGTATGAGGGGAGGGGGGAGCTGCCTATGTGCCTGAGTCAGTCTGAGGGAAGATAAGCAAGTGAGATGTGACAAGTGATGGCTTGCAGTTGTTCAGCCAATGGGAGCTAAGCAAGCCTGTCACCTGAAAAGGCAGGGGAGGGGGGAGGCTAGTGTAACAGGAGAAGGAGCTGAGAGAAGAGCTTGGTGACGGTGACGACAGTAATCAGGTCTGTGTGAGTCAGGACACTTCCTGGTGGGGGTGGAGGGGGGAAAAGACAGGGAAGGGAGGCAGAAAGGTGATTGAAGCATATTACAGAGTTATATAACTTTGTAATCTGCTTCAATTACTTTGTAATGTGCTTCAATTAATTCAAGTTTTTCATGGCACTTGTCCTTTAACTCTTCGGTATGTATGTACTTGGTTACAATGAAGAACACAAGAATATTTACAGTGGTGAAAAATGTTCAAAAATGATGGGCATAATAACCACAATGGACACCTTATCACTTGTGGACATATATTTATTGTTATTTTATCCTGGAATTAGTTTGTTGCACATAACAGAATAACTGAATTCCAAGGAGCACAGATTCTCATACACCTTCCACAGCACCATATCAGCATGACAATAAAATACCTTCCATATAACTATTCACTTTTGTATAGACAAATGGATTTTTTCCCCAAGATACAGATTGTAATTTCTTCATATCTCTGTTCTTCACAAACATCTAGTTGCTACGCCACAGTATAATTTGCAAACAGACAGTACTACTTATGTGGAGACTACTACAAAGAATGGATTAAAGACAAGAGAAAGTATTTAGAGATCTGAGGAGTACAGAGCTAGGGGTTAGTTCTGGTCAGGAGTTGTTTTTGTGTCTAAAACATAATTAACTACGCATAATTGTCTCCATTTTAAAATCCAACATATCTTGAAGTTAGTTTTTGATAATCTCCAAGCATTACCAGTCTACCAAGATAACTGCAGTCTAACAAGAAAAAAAAAAAAGCTTCCTGATTGTGTTTGAATTAAAATAGGTAAAAAAACAAAACTTTGGAAATACCAGATCAAAGTGTATTCCAAAGTGTGCTGAGGCATTTTGTTATCACCATAAGGCTATGTTCACACAATGTTTAACGGGCTATATTCAGGACATTCCTGCAGCCGATACCTCTGTATCGGCTGCAGGAACATTCTTTTTTTACTATTGATTTGTGGGCACCGTCGTGTGTGCCCGCAAATCAATTAGCCATTCACTTGTGTGGACAGCAATACATTGTGTGGACAGCTATTATTTCTGGACGATGTACATTATTTTAGCGCCTTTTCTAAAGAACAGGTGTTTACATAACGAGGTGTGAACACATCGAGCGGCATTGCATTGACTTCAATGCAATGCCGCCCCTGCAGTAAAGAACGGACGCTGATTCCATTGCAATCAGCTTCTGTTCTTTACGGAAATATTACATTGTGTGAACATAGCCTGTTGAGAAAATAATAGCTTTTAGATGCTTCTATTGCCATTGTCACTGGTCTGTTCACAAACACTTATGTCTAATCCATCAGTATATTATTGCATGCTATGGATTTTAGGACACTTAACAACTTTTGAAAGAACTCACCTCCTGGACACCATATTTCCTCCATCTCTATCATAGTATTACATCCTAATACACATCTACCACTACTGCATCATAAGTTATTGTAGAACAAATTGGTACAGCAAGAAAGATGACAAACTGGAAAAAAAAATTATAAGTACAGTATAAAAATATTTGGCAAGAAAGTGACAGGTGACACACAGCACACAAACTGATTGTCACAATGTTATTTATGGCAAACTGATAACAACTGACAACTGTTTATTTTTGTGTGTCTTTTAGTCTTTTACTGTTGTCCATTTTCAGCTAACACATTGTGTTATCGGTCACTTTTTCCTCAAACGAAACATGTCAATTAAGTCTGTAGACACTGGTTTATTCACAAAACTGACAGTCATATTGAATTACTAACTTATTCACTGTCCGCGAGTTCCAAGTAGAATTTTTCCGGAAAAAATATCAAAAATGTCTTACGGTTGTTGCAGTAAATACTTTTCCCAAGGAGAATTCTTGTTTACTAATGCACTAATCCTTGTCAAAGAATAAATAGTAGAATATTCACAAGTTTTAGAAGAGTTTTGAGGAAAATATCTAAAAGGAATTAGATAAAATTGCTATGTAATGGATACACTCACTAAATAAAAATTCACACAAAAGGATTTCACATCAGAGATGTTATGGGAACAAATTAAGGTAGCCAGAATTTAACTTCCAATAGGAAATTGTCTTTTTTGTATTTTGTATATACAGTATTAGACCCTGTTGAAAAGTTTGAGGAATAGGCATTTTTAATATTTCACTGACCATCTGAAATTACATGTTCTATCCTAATTCCATATTGTTTAAGTAAAACTTTTGTTTTGTTTAAATTTAGCGATTAATTTAAGGTGCAGCTATATTCTGTAGATGATGTACAATATAAATTAAGGTGCTTCTTCCTCTTATGTAGTTCAGAAGTGCTGAGGTCCTAGCATAAGATCTCAAATATATAACATTAGGAAAATGTGTATATTTATGTATAATTGTACATAATTGTTTAATTGTTTAAAAACAATTTCCACTTCTGTATTGACTCCTTCAAATTTCTTAACAAAAAACATGGACATCAGACATACAGTAGTACATTGACATCTATAAACATTTGCTGATGTGATCTGTTGTCTGTACAGTCTAGTTAAAATCTAAAAAGAATTTTTATTTTCTTATTTACTAACATGAAAACAATATAAAATGATTCTAGTGAACCATATTCATTGCCACAACACAGACACAATACACACCCTCATTACATACAATTAATATCAACCATCAACAATATCAATCATTAACATCAATAAAAAATAGTTTAATTTAGATTTTTTTTTCTTTTACATTTCTGTACAGATTAGTACACAATTTTGCTTAGAAGGATAAATCAAAATACATAATATAATAGCTTCAGACAAGACGCAAATTAATCGTTCATTGCAAGTACAGAAATTTATTACCATTTGTGCTTTCTGCTCTAGTTTTGTTGATAAAAAATGCTTGTGCTCTATAATGGCCCATGCTTTTTTCTAATTTCAAAACTATCATATAGAAATAAGTGTTTACATCCTCTTACACTTGTATACAGTAGAATAGTCGAGGATGACACTATGTTCATGTCAGTAAGTAAATCACAGCCTATTAATCTGTGTAGGCTCTAAGGTCAGGCCGAATAAAGCAGAAGTAGAAGACTTGGTCCACATCTTACTTTCAGTCCTTCAATTGGTACTGATGCTTAAGAACTAAGGGGGAGATTTATCAACCTGGTGTAAATTAGAATTGTCTAAGTTGCCCCTAGCAATCAATCAGATTCCACCTTTCATTTTTCAAAGAATCTGTTAGGAATTAAAAGTGGAATCTGACTGGTTGCTAGGGGACACTAAGACAATTCTAGAGAAGTCAGAGAAGTCACCTGTACTGATCTATAGGTCCTTAAGGCCCCTTTTTTTACTGTTAATAAGCAATGGCCAGTGATGGCAAACCATGACACTCCAGCTGTTGCAAAAATACGATTCCCATCATACCTGTGCAGCCAAAGTAATATATTGGTTGTTCAGGCATGGTGGAAATTGTAGTTACAGCTGGAGTGCCAATGTTTGTTATCACTGTCATATGCTGTTGGTTGGTCTCCAGACGTACCTAAGACCTCCACAATTTTTTTATATGATATATTATAGTCTTAAGAGAATGTACTCAACTATAGATAAAGGCATGACCCAAATGGGCACCAGCCTTCCTGGAATTCTGTTTTGTGCTTATAATTTCCAGAAATATTCAGAAGTAAAGTTTTAGGCAATAAGAAAACATTGAAGATATGCACACAATACAGCTACATATAATGCACGAAAGTTTATATCATGAACATAAAGGGGGAGATTTATCAAACTGGTGTAAAGTAGAACTGGTTCAGTTGCCCCTAGCAATGTATCAGATTCCACTTTCCATTCCTCACAGTTTGATAAATCTCCCCCCCCCCCCCATTTTGTGTATATTTAAGTCACTATCTAATGAGTGGTTGCATTGCAATTTTCCATATAGAGCTATATATTTACAGTATTATACAAATGGAGGTAAAATTGCCATTTATATTATCTAAATAAACTTTCTTTCCTTTGAGATACATTAGTTTTATTAAGATGTAAAGATGTGTCTACAACTATCGGCCAGCTCCGTATATGGCACTCAACAGACATGCAGTTTTTTTTGGGAGACATGATAACTGTTGCTACAAATTACATACAATGACAACCTATTAAGTTCTGCCACAGGTGGTGTTCATATCATATATAAAAAGAACCTTGTCTCCAAAAGTCCATGTGAAAAGACATTCTTTTTTATTTTTAACAAAATCAACAATTTTAAGGTGTACCAAGAAAAGTGTGCAAAGTAGGGTGGGAGATAAAAAATGAAATTACAAACTGGTATTCATATCTTTTGGGGTGATTTTGTTACATTACTACAAGATATTTATATTTATATTTTCCAGATATTTGACCCTAATTTTTCTGGTCCAAATCAGAATTGAGAAAACTGCTAAGTATTATCAGCAAACAAAAATAAGAAGAAAAATTATTATATCCATTTACAGTATCATATAATATGTGTTTGTTATTTACTTTAGTAGTAGGTACATTTATTTTGGGGGGGGGGGGTTATGTCATGGCATTTGCCATTTAATATACACGCATTTCTAATTTCTCATTTTTATGCATTATAGCCTTGTGCTTTTATTAATCTAAAAAATTTCCATACAGGGTGTATATGTTATAGGGAAATTATGATAAAGCAGAGGGGTGCTTCCTAGTGCCATAGGTAAGTATCAGAGATGTATAAGCGGGGTGTTGGTATGCGCTCACCTGGTAGAGTTGTGCAACTGATAGGCACAACTCTATAGTAGACATAAAGAAGGTACGTTGCAGAAGTTTTTAGGGGATTCACCACACCGGGTGGGAAGACAGCATGTAGCAGCGTGAACCAGAGGAATCACTGGACCGAAGAAAAGCCCCAACAGGTCATCAAAGATTAGGAAGCGTTCTTTTTATTGTGGCTGAAAAAGGCCTGAATTTTATGTATTTGGCCGAAACACGTTGCTATAATAAAAAGAATGTTTCCTGATCTTAGTCGCCCGTCTTTGTACCCTCTCCAGCTCTAGGACATCCCTTTTATGAATCGGGTTCCAAAACTGGACAGCATACTCTAGATGAGGCCGCACCAAAGCTTTATAGAGCAGTAATATTATATCCCTGTCCCGAGAGTCCATGCCTGTTTTAATGCATGACAATATCCTGCTGGCCTTAGAAGCAGCCGACTGACATTGTGTGCTGTTCTGTAGTGTACAAGTACACCCAGGTCCTTCTCCATCAGCGACTCTCCCAGAGTAACTCCCCCCTAGGACATATGATGCATTAATACCCAGGTGCATAACTTTACATTTATCCACATTTATGAACCTCATTTGCATTTGTTTCCTGTGTACAACTACTCAACCAGAAATTACAAAAACACAAAACAGAACAAAACCCCCCAAAATAAATGGATTTTTGTTAATTTCAAAACTGGAATACATAGGTAAGTAATTCTCTAAGTTTCTGCAGAAGTTTTTTTTTTTTTAACCTCTACCTGGAGTTCCCCTTTAAATTCAATGGACTTTTCAATTAAGCCACACCCAAAGAACAAGTAACCCCAAACTAGAGCACTGTACCAACAGCCGTCATTGCAAGAGAGGCTAGCCATCTAAATGACATCCGTTATTTTAGCCTCAAAATCACGGACATCATTTTAAACTGAGCTGAAAAAACGTTGTGTGAACATAGCCCATAATACAATGCAAAAAAAAAAAAGTGCCTGTAAAAAAAAAAAAAAATAGGTACTCTGCAACTCGAGATGCCACAAATCAACAACATTTAAATTTTATTTAAAAATTAATGAACGTGATTATTTATTAATTGCATTTGGTAAAAAATATCAGCTTAACTAGGTATTTCCTTTGTTAATTTCCTTTGTTTCGAATAAATAATCCACTTTTCAATGACTATTGTCGTATAACTTAAAGTGTCGTTATAACTTTCAAAATCTAAATCAACAGTAGATGTGATATAAAGCAAGTTTGCAGTTTACATTAATTATTTTTTTCTTTTTAGTTATCATGGAAAACACGGCACTTCCTGTTTTATGACTCTTTTTGTCTCAAAAAACAGGAAACAGTAAAAAAACAGGAAGTCCTGTGTATCCCAGGCCATTTGAGTGCTTACAGAGAGAAGGCAGTCATGTGAATGACAGACATATTGTGCCGTGACTCTCTGTACTGGCTGTAATTCCTGTGTTTAATTTGTTTTTTTCAACAAGCACAAATCAGAAAATCTGCCTTCAGGAGACTGGTTTTCTGGAAAGTTCAGCTTTGTTGTACAGCATGATTACAACAAAAAAAATAATGAATGTAAATTCCAAACTTGCATTATTTCACATCTACTGTTGATTTAGATTGTTAAACGCCCTACCCAAAGACCTTAGACTCATAACCAACACTCATGGTTTCAAGCGTGTCCTAAAGACTCATCTCTTCAGGCTCGCTTATAACATTCCCTAAACTTGTTCCCCCTTCTGTTGTTCCCTCACTCTATATCTCTGACGGTTCCTGCACTTTATACGTTTTACTTGCAATCAGATATTGGTGTTGTTACTTGCTCATCTTGTTCTTTCAAACTGTCTACAATGGCTGGACCATGGACAAATAAAGCACTTGTGCCTGGTGTCGACCCAAGTTGTATTCTGTAAGCTCCAATGGGCAGGTTTTGTTTACAATTTGTATTTTTATTTTATTTTTATTTATTCTAGTTTTTTAGTTTTTTTTTTTTATTCCTTAATTTAATTTGAATTACTTTTTTTTTTATTATTATTAAACTGTACTTAAATTTTTTTCAATATCCAACATCATAAAAAGGCAAATCAATACAAAGATTACACAACATACCCAATAAATGGCCAATAGTGTCGTAAAAGCCATTATTATTCAAGAATTTTAAACCCCTAATTCCCCCCCAGCCCCCTCCCCATCCCAACTCTCCCCTTTCGCCTGATGGGAGATTTAAAAACAAACAAACAAAAAAATTTATATATATTCTCCCCCCTGCACTAAGTAATGTTTTTCAAATGAGTTCCCTATTTCTGGAGGGGTTGGAGAAATCCAATTTTAAAAAATCCTACCACCAAAAAAGATGCTGGACAATATTCTTAAATTATTAAATCAAATCAAAGCTTTATTGTTACATACAAAAAACATGTTTTAAAACAATACTAAAAAAGGGGGAAGCATAAAATGATACAGTACATACATTGGATGGCTTACAGGGCAAGAAATAGATGAATAATGTATGCTCTATATATACTAAATTAAGTTGATGGTATATCACTCAGTCCCAGGAGGTATAAAAGTGCACAAATGCAAGTAAACAAGGAACTCCAATGGTGCTTAAAGGACAACTCCGGCGAAATTTTTTTTTAGCTTATTTAACACACATTACAAAGTTATATAACTTTGTAATGTGGTTAACCCTTTAAGGACAGAGCAAATTTCGATTTTTGCGTTTTCGGTTTTTCCTCCTTGTGCATAAAAGGCCATAGCACTTGCATTTTTCCACCTAGAGACCCACATGACCCCTTATTTTTTGCGTCACTAATTGTACTTTGCAATGACAGGCTGAATTTTTGCATAAAGTACAATGCGAAACCAGAAAAAAATTCAAAGTGTGATGAAATTGAAAAATAAAACGCATTTTGTTTATTTGGGGGAAATGTGTTTTTACGCCATTCGCCCTGGGGTAAAACTGACTTGTTATATATGTTCCTCAAGTCGTTACGATTAAAACGATATGTAACATGTATAACTTATATTGTATCTGATGGCCTGTAAAAAATGTAAACCATTGTCAACAAATATACGACACTTAAAATCGCTCCATTCCCAGGCTTATAGCGCTTTTATCCTTTGGTCTATGGGTCTGTGTCAGGTGTCATTTTTTGCGCCATGATGTGATCTTTCTATCGGTACCTTGATTGCGCATATACGACTTTTTGATCGCTTTTTATTACAATTTTTCTGGATTTGATGCGACCAAAAATGCGCAATTTTGCACTTTGGGATTTTTTTGCGCTGACGCCGTTTACCGTACGAGATCAGGAATATGAATAATTAATAGTTTGGGCGATTACGCACGCGGCGATAGCAAACATGTTTATTTATTTATTTATTTATTTACTTTTATTTATAACCTGGGAAAAGGGGGGTGATTCAGACTTTTATTAGGGGAGGGGGATTTTTACTATTAACAACATTTTTTTTTTAACTTTTACACTTATACTAGAAGCCCCCCTGGGGGACTTCTAGTATAAGTGCTTTGATCTCTCATGGATCTCTGCAGCATATCTATGCTGCAGAGATCCATGAGATAGGCACTCGTTTACTTCCGGCTGCTGCAGCCGGAAGTAAACGAGTGCCGAGCCGGGGACGGCGCCATCTTGGAGCGGTCCCCGGCCGGCTTCATTTACGGAGATCGCTCCTCCGGGATAACATCCCGGAGGAGCGATCTCCCCACTAGACACCAGGGATGACGCTGCGTCCGGTAATCGGATGCAGCTGTCAACTTTGACAGCTGCATCCGATTACTGTATTAGCGGGCACGGCGATCGGACCGTGCCCGCTAATACCTACGGTCCCGGGCTACACGCGGCACCCGGGACCGGCGCGGTTCAGAGCGGGGCCGCCGCGCGGCCCCGCTCTGAACTCCCTTACCGGCATCAGGGCGTAAATTTACGCCCGATGTCGTTAAGGGGTTAAATACCCGGTCTGGCCCCCTTCCCCCACTTTCGGACCCCCGACCCCCCCGCCCGGAAGTTAAAGAATGTATACATTACCTATTACGGTCGTCACGGTCCTTTTCTCCCGGGCGGCATCTGGTGACGAAGACGTCAGAGCCGGGGGCGGTCCGGGTCTTCTTCCTCCTCTGCGTCTTCATGGAGAGTGAATGGGACGGAAAAGGCTGCTGGTGCACATGCGCACCAGCAGCCTTTTCATTGGCTGGAGCGCATCACATGGCTTCCAGCTTGCTCAGCCATGATTGGCTGAGGTTGCTGGAAGCCATGTGATGCGCTCCAGTCAATGAAAAGGCTGCCGGTGCGCAAACGCACTGGCAGCCTTTTCCATCCCCAGGACCCGGAAGTCAGAGACATCGCTGGACGGCGGACGGCGGTGACGGTGAGGCGGACGGCGGGCGAATGGAGTGGCGATCGTCACCGGAGGGATGGTGAGTATGGTGTCTGTGTGTGTCTGTGGTTTTTTTTTTTTGGGGGGGGGGGGTCCCGCCGGAGTTGTCCTTTAAATATGTTAAATGTATAGATATATACACTGCAAGTGCAAGTTTACCAATTACCAATTAAATACTCTGACACCACATGGACTCAATGAATATAACAGCTTTGCACCATATCTATGAAATAGACCAATAAAAGAGAAAGGATAGAATAGACCGACAATATGAGAAAAACTATTGAAGTTCTTCTGTACTCAGTTTAAGATTTACATGCTTTTCAGGTTCGGCTTGTTTTATTTTATTTACAGTTTTTAAGTGCTTTTAGACGGGTGTGTGCATTTTTTCCTTTTAAGCAAGAACAAATAAATACATTGTTTTGTCTGTCTGTTACCTTCTTTTTTGTTATGATATTTAAAAATAATTTTTTCCCCCCAGGTGCAATCTGATGGGCTTTTTCGGTCCCTCTATCTTTGGGACGAATAGGTTCTTCTGTATCCGATGCCATGCATGGAAGATCTGGATGAAATCAGCATTTTTGTATCTTGTCTCCCACTCTGTGATGAATATTGTCTTTGCACTGTATACACTTTGAATGTTTTATACACCTGAGATCTTTTTCTCACTGTTGATGGTGTGTCCCTCAGTCCTTGGGACGTGATGGTATATAGCCATGATATGTCTTGTAATCACTTTCAAATATTATGGTGATGTGTCTAGACTTTTACAGCTATCTTTGTACATTTTTTGATACACATATATTATTCATTTATATATTTTTGATATTATATTTAATATTTGTGTATTATCATTTTATTTATGTACCGTATATAGTGGGATGGATCGGTAATTTATTGTGAGTGATTGATTTTAGTCTAATAATTTATATATATTATGGAGACTATTATGGAAATTATTGGTATTTCATTGGGAGCGATCAATTATATTATGGATGTTATTATGTCCTCATACATAGGTATTTTCATGTTTAAAGTGGGTTTTAGGACAGGGCTCATACACTGATGGATATTTTTCCTCACACATCTATTTTCTGATTGAGGCATTGATTTTTTTCACTTCGATGTGTATATATATATATATATATATATATATATATATATATATGGATTGATAGTCCACATATGATTTAATAAATGTGTGTTCAGTTTATACACGTTGCAGATATTTAGAGGGTAAGTTATTTGGTGGGTATTTATTTCATTTTTATTTACACACTTTTTTTTTTGCACTTTTGGCACCCTGCACATATTTGCTTTTGTTCACTTGTATGTCATGCACTTTCTATTCACTCATTTAATTCATTCACTGATTTTTCTCTTTTTTTCACTCTTTTTCTATTTTCCATCATTGTTATACCTGTTCACTTATCACAATCTAAGTCCCGTTTTTGCTTTATTGCATGTGGGGATTTTGGCATTCTCTTTCCCCCATTCTGTTTACACATGTGATGAGATCTTGGTCATGTGACCGGCATCACATACATGTCATCATTGCCTGTGATCACATGCCCGGATTGTGGTCATGTGACACAGAGCTCCTCCCGGAAGTGATGTAGATTGATAGGTCATCTGCTGACTGTCACATGACTGACTATCACTTCCTACTAACAGACATGATGCAGGTGAAGGACGCTGATTACTATGGTTAGTGTGCTGATACTGATAGGTACTTACTGAAGGTAAGCATGATTGGTTCTGAGTTGATTGTGGCGGTGACTGTCAGCTGTACAGCGAGTGTGTGATTTGTGTAAAGAGACATAAAATAGACAAGCTACCTGATTACCACTACCCTTGAAAAAGCTTGTATAGAGAAACGCAGCATTGTGTGAGTGGTCCTACCAGGCAGAATATATTCATATTCATACCCATACCCATACCCATATCCTCTTTGTATATATTATCTTACACATTTTTTCATTACCTTATTTTGTTTATATTACTTTGTTCTAAACTTGCACCTGCAGTATATATATCTAGACATTTAACTTATTCAAGCACCATTGAAGTTCCTTGTTTACTTGCATTTGTGCACTTTTATACCTCCTGGGACTGAGTGATATACCATCAACTTAATTTAGTATATAGAGCATACATTATTCATCTATTTTTTGCCCTGTAAGCCATCCAATGTATGTACTGTATCATTTTATGCTTCCCCCTTTTTTTTTTTTAATATGGTTTTAAAACATGTTTTTTTGTATGAAACAATAAAGCTTTGATTTGATTTAATAATTTAAGAATATTGTCCAGCATCTTTTTTGGCTGTAGGATTTATATATTGTTTGATGCATATGGACATCAGTTACTAGTAGTCCTATTTATGTTATATAAATCCATTTTTGAACCAAAATTAATTTGACATAAAACATCATTCTTAGTATCGCTCTTTTTTCCCTCTGAGACAAGTGCAAACTAGAAGTATCCCCAAGCAAGGCAAGCTGGGGGGTCCTTGGAACCTCTACCCCCGTTTTCTCTTTTATCAAAGACCAAGGACCACAATTCTCCCAACTTAGTACAGCTCCAAAGTAAATGTATGTATCCAGCTCCCTCCACCCCACATCTGGGACAACTATCATGAGACCTTAGTTTAATCCTATGCATAAAGACCGGTGTATAGTATAGCTGATGGACAATATTAAATTGTATAATATGATGACTTGCAGTTACTGAAACCATTTTGATATTTTTATATATAGTTGACCACTCCAGCACCCATTCTTCTCCCAAGTCCTGTTGCCATTTACGTTTGCTTGTAAACACGAAATTCACCTTGTTTAGCATGTATTTATACACCATAGATATACATCTCTTCCTAAATTGGTTTGATCTACACATCTCAACCACAGGGTCTGGATCTGCTAACTGCACCTGGCCTGATTTTATGCAAGGATCTAATGCGTGTCTCAATCTACAGTAATCAAACCATGCATTGTTTGATTAAACTCTACCTTTAACGCCGCCTAATCTTTCACCGACTGTATACCCCAGACATCCGTCAAATTTCTAACTCCTGCCTCTTGTAAATGCCTCAATGGCTCTAACTGTTGGATTGATGGTAAATTATAGTTATTCCAGAGGGGGGCAAACCCAAAGAGACCCCCAACACTTTCTTGAATTCTCTCCAGGTCCTTACTAATGCTCTCAACATACCATAACCCTTGCTTGACCCGCTCTCAAATTCTCCCGACTCAAATTTCTGGAGAGTATCCCAAGGGACAAAGAAACGAGGACCCCAACACACTCTAAGAATCTAGGGGTACTCTCCAGGGTGAACCAATACATCTGGGAGGCTAGATGGTATAGTTTAATTTCAGGCACTGCCAATCCCCCTTTATTTCTTGGGGCACACAACGGGTCCAGTTTAAGTCGAGCTCTACTGCGTCCCCATACAAGAAATTTAAAGATGGCTTTGATCCTCTTAAGGAATTTGTCCTCAATAAATACTGGGGTAATAGAAAACAAAAACAATATCTTTAGAAGTAAAATAGTCTTTAGCAGAACAATCCTATCTGCTTTTGTCATGGGGAGTCTCTGCCCCACCTTAACTTTGTTTTCCAGTTCGCATGTGATGGAACAAGTATTCAAGTGGTCAAAGTCCCCCAAATGCCTCAAAACCTTAGCCCCTAAGTATCTAAAACTCCCACCTGGTTCCAGTTGTCTCAACGGATAGAAGTTGAGCATAACTCCTGGATCAAAAGGCATTAGGATGGAATTTGACCAATTGATAGCCAAACCTGAAAACCTTCCCAGCTCCTCAATAGTACTCATTATTCTAGGAACAGCCACTTCCGGATCCTTGAGAAATAGTAACATATCTGCGAAGAGTGACACCCTGTCCCCCTCACCTACCGCCCCAAAACCAACTATAAGTGGATCGGACCTTATTGTAATGCCCAGCGCCTCAATACTTAGGGCGAAAAGCAAGGGTGAGAGGGGGAACCCTTGGCGCGTCCCTCTTGTTAACTTAAAACTATCAGAGCCATAACGGTTCATGCTCACCGAGGCACATGCGTCTCTTTACAGCAACTTGACCATGTTAATAAAATCGGGGCCTATTCCAAATCATCCCAAAACTTCCCACAAATACTCCCACTCCCCCTTGTCGAACACCTTAGTTGCGTCAAGCGACAGGATGGAGTCTGGAGCCCTAGTAACTTCCATATTTTTCCACAAACGTCTTACATTGTGTCTCATCATCCTACCGGGAATAAAACCACATTGATCTTGATGTATGATCTCATTTATAGCCCTACATAACCTATTCCCCAATACTTTAGCGAAGATTTTTGCATCCACGTTTATGAGTGATATGGGGCGATAGGATTATACCTCTAGCCCATCTTTCTCCTCTTTAGGAATAAAGATAATAGATAATGACTGCTTCTCTCATTGATTCTGGGAGGATCCCCGTGGCAATAGATTGATCTAGCACCTGTAATAGAGCCGGTAGTAAACCCCCTCTATGTTCCCTGTAGATATCCACCGGAAGCCCATCGCCTCCTGGAGCTAAACCTCTTTTTCATGAGTTCAGTGCTAAGTTAAGCTCTTCCAGGGTAATGGGTTCGTCCAACATCTCTCTACAAGTTTATAGTGGGAAATGAGACATGGTTGAGAAACTGCTTCAGTTCCTCCCTATTATGTGCAACTTCAAAAGTGTAAAGTTTGGAGAAATACTTCCTGAACAGCTCCCTATCCTATCATCTTGTGAAGCTATTTGTCCATTATCCATTCTAATTGCTACAATTGCTCGCCTACTATCCTGATTTCAGAGCAAAGCCATCAAACCCTTGTTTGGTGTTCCCGATCCCTTGAATCTTCTGTCACTTAAAAAGGCCAACTGATTTTTCGCTT
The DNA here is from genome assembly GCF_027789765.1 of Dendropsophus ebraccatus. Taxonomy (NCBI): domain Eukaryota; kingdom Metazoa; phylum Chordata; class Amphibia; order Anura; family Hylidae; genus Dendropsophus; species Dendropsophus ebraccatus. Next base: position 38,316,453 of record NC_091466.1, read on the forward strand.
TGTCCCTCTGAAATCTCTCCAGTTCATCCTGTCCTTTCTCCAGCTTTTCACGTGAAATAGGTGAAGGTGCTTTAATATAATCTTGTTCTAGTTTACCCACTTTTATCCTAATCAATATTTCCTTTTGTGCTTTTGCCTTTTTTGTGCAATTGATAACCCCACAGTAGATACCCCTCATCATAGCTTTTAGTGTATGCCACACAATTTGTAAAGAATATGTTCAAAAAATAATTTCCCAAGCCTCCTTCACCTATAACTGCAATCTCGCCTTATCCTCAATTAATTGTAACCAGTGCGAATTAATTTTTAATGTACGTGATTTATTCATTCTCTCTTTGAATACCTCAATTAAAAGTGGTGAGTGATCTGACAAGCTCCTCTGTATATATTTAATCTTGGTAACATATTGTGTCATGTGCGTGTTTACTAATCCTACATCGATCCTGGACATTATGTTACTGGATTTATTCCAGCAGGAAAATTCTCTTTTGTTGGGATTTCTTTCTCTCCACAAGTCAAATAGACCAAATTCCCTAAGCAAAGGGGACACGGGAAACCTACCGACCGATCTCAACACGCCGTCTATCCACCTCTTCATTGACTACGGCGTTAAAGTCCCCTGCCACTACCAATGGGCATTCCTGATGGTCCCTTGCGAACCCAAATAGGGAAATATAAAAATGCCAAAATACCAGTTAAACCCTCAAGGTTACAATGGACAAATATGTAACACCCATCATGATCTATTTTTTTTTTTTATTGAATACCTGCCATTTCAGGTTTTTGTGAATCAACACAGAAACTCCTTGTGCATAGTTGGAGTAGCATGAGTGGAATTGCTCACCCCACCAGAGTTTGTTGACCTTTGGAACACTCTCGGGCACTAGGTGAGTTTCAAGCAAGCAAACCACGCAGGACAGATGTGTTCTAACTCAGGCCCCTCACATTCCACACTAAAATTTTCGTACCCATCCATATAGAGCGTCAGAGAGAAAAGACACAGCAAAAAAAAAAAAAAAAAGTCAGGCAACCCTCCCCCCACCCCCCCCCCCCAAATACAAATACAAAAAAAACATACATTTTTATGTCGTAAATTTACATGCCTTTCCGTTCTAGCCAATCAGCTGCCTCTCCAGGGGACTGAAATAAATAAACTTAGTTATCAAATACAATCCTCAATTTTGCTGGAAAGATCAAAGGGTGTTTAACCTTGTTTGTCTGGAGCCTTTTTTTACCTATATAAACGCAGCCCTTTTCTTTTGAGTTTCTACGGCATAGTCCGGAAAAATAAATATTTTAGCATTGTTGTAAAGTATTTCGCCCAACTCACTCACTCTCCTAAGAATAGGGTCCCTGTCTCTGAAACTCTAAAGCTTTGCAATTATTGTTCTAGGGTGTTCTCCCGGTGATGGTGGCTTTCCCAGAACCCTGTGGGCCCTCTCTATATTGAAAAAGCTAGATAGACATTCAATCCCTAGTACTGAAGAAATCCATTGCTGCAGGAAAGCTACTGTGTTGCTACCTTCGCTTCCCTCGGGGAAACCTACAAATCTCAAATTGCAACGCCTGGATCTATCTTCCAGATCTGCCCTTTCAGATCTCATAGCTTTCCCTTCCACTTCCAGGCTACTAATACGTGTTTTAGCTTCTCCAAATTTCTCACGTAGTTCACTCACATCTTGGCGTAATGTGCTTATCTCTGTACTCAATGTGCCAACCTGGTCTGACAGACTACTAATTGATAAAACTAATTTTTTAATGGCAGACAATATTTCAACCAGCCAACTAGGTTGCTCCACTCCCTCTTCCCCTTCCATACTGAAGTCTCGTGGGCCATCCCCCGATTTAACTGAACCTTTAGCCTTGCTCACAACCAGTGTCGGACTGGGGTACCTTGGGCCCACCAGGGAAATCGATTCTAGGGGCCCACCCTACATACATATACATAACCAGCGCCAAACCTTTAACCTTAGTAAAGTAAAGTATGTGACCAGCGACATAGCCCACTGTCAGTCACAATCGTTTCTGTGGCAGCATATGCAAATAGCATAGAGTATAGAGTGACATATATGTTTCTTAGATGAAGCAGGGACACCTATCATCCAGACAGAAGTATAACTTGCAGTAATCTACCAGGCTTAGAGAATTTTCCTAGTACTTAGGCTGTGTTTACACATGGCATTTTTGTTGGGTTTTTCATGCCATTTTGCCATAATTTTAGCCACGGTAAAATTGTGCTACTTTATCATGATTTATGCAATAGCATTAAAACACCATTTATGTAGAAACTTCACTGAAAATGCAACAATATAGCTGCAAAAAAATATAAAACATAAAAAATGCCACATGTGAACACAGCCTTAGAAACATAGAAGATAAGAGAAAATGACCATCCACTCCTTTATTAAAATCTCCAGCCGAGGAGACCATGACGGAATATTCTATCCTCAGAACATCAAGGGGTCAGGCTAGAATAAGACCTTTAAGGACTGCCATGAAAGGCATATCAGTGGTCATTAAAGCATTAATGTCAATATGAAAGACAAATTTGACATGTCAGACAGATATAATAAAAATTATTGGTCGAATGTGCATTTCTCATGACTCTTAAAGCCCCTTAAATGTTTCTTTTTTATATATTGATACCAGAGCCTTCTATTTCCACCCCCTCCCCGGCCGTACACGGATTATACAGCTGGCCCAGAGTACCCCTTTAAGCTTATATGTACGGTCTACATTCATACTGCATACATTTTAAATAAAATCTATAGAAAACTTGTAGAGAGCCTATTATTTCTGTCTCTCTCTGTATATGTCTCTAAACATCTATAGAACTACACACTACATAATATACACTGTATACATAATAGATGTGCCCACACACAGACAGGCACATAACACAGACACAAACATGCAAACACACCAAAACCAACATACAGACACAAGCAGATTACACACACACACACACACACACACACATATAGAGAGATAACACTCACATGAACAGACACATGATATACATGTACAAACACTCACACTAGGGCTGGGCGATATGGGCAAAAAATAAAATCTCGATTCTTTTAAAAAATTTTCTCGATTTAAACTCGATTTTTTTATTTATTTATTTTTTTGATAATTATGATGGGTGTAGTAGTAGAGGCATAGTGGATAAGGGGTGTAGTAACAGAAGCATAGAAGATTGTGTAGTAGTAGTAGTATCAGGAGTGGGGGTAATAGTAGCAATGGTAGTGGGAGCAGTATTGGGAGTCGTAGAAGGGCAGGATTGGGAGTGGTAGTAGTAGGGGTGGGCACAGACTGTGGACAGATATGACTATGGGGAGGGGGCACAGCTATAACACACTGCATGCTGGGACCCTAATAATACTGGACGCCAGGCCGTGCTGAGGGCGGGAACGGGACGGGGACTTGCACTGGCACTCCAGATGGGAACAGGAGGGGGGCGCACTGAGACGCTGTGCCGGGCAGGTGTAGCGGTGCGCACTCACACTCCGGGCAGCCGGGGGGGGGGGGGGGCTCTGTTAAGCCGTGCCTTGGGGGGATGTCATTGACGGTCCGGGCAGGCTATGGGGCACACGTACGCTCCGGGGGAGGGGAGGATAGCGGACACACTGACGCTCCGGGTGGGCTGCGGGGCTCACTAATAGGTGGGCGGCGTTGGTCTTCTGGGTGCTGGCGTGCGGTCCCGCTCTGACCTGCAGAAGGAGCAGCTTGCCCAGAGCGCCACTGCTCCCCCCTGCAGGTCAGAGGGTATTTTTTTCTTTTCTTTGAAAATCGAATTTACGATTTTCAAAGAGATTGAAATCGATTCTCAAAATCTAGGCAAATTAATCAAATTAATTTGATTAATCGCCCAGCCCTAACTCAGACACACTGACTTATATACACACACTGACTTATATACCCTCACACACACTGACTTATATACCCTCACACACACTGACTTATATACACTCACACACACTGACTTATATACACTCACACACACTGACTTATATACACTCACTCACACACACTGACTTATATACACTCACACACACTGACTTATATACCCTCACACACACTGACTTATATACACTCACACACACTGACTTATATACACTCACACACACTAATTTATATACACTCACACACACTGACTTATATACCCTCACACACACTGACTTATATACATTCACACACACTGACTTATATACACTCACACACACTGACTTATATATACTTATATATACTTATATATACCCTCACACACACTGACTTATATACCCTCACACACACTGACATATACACACACACTGACTTATATACCCTCACACACACTGACTTATATACCCTCACACACACACTGACTTATATACCCTCACACACACACACTGTCTTATATACACTCACACACACTGACTTATATACCCTCACACACACACTGACATATACACACACACTGACTTATATACCCTCACACACACTGACTTATATATACTCACACACACTGACTTATATATACTCACACACACTGACTTATATACTCACACACACTGACTTATATACACTCACACACACTGACTTATATACCCTCACACACACTGACTTATATACACTCACACACACTGACTTATATACACTCACACACACTGACTTATATACACTCACACACACTGACTTATATACACTCACACACACTAATTTATATACACTCACACACACTGACTTATATACCCTCACACACACTGACTTATATACACTCACACACACTGACTTATATACCCTCACACAGACTGACTTATATACCCTCACACACACTGACATATATATACACACACACACACACACACACACACACTGACTAATATACACACACTGACTTATATACACTCACTGACTTATATACACTCACTGACTTATATACACTCACACACACTGACTTATATATACCCTCACACACACTGACTTATATACCCTCACACACACTGACATATACACACACTGACTTATATACCCTCACACACACTGACTTATATACCCTCACACACACACTGTCTTATATACGCTCACACACACTGACTTATATACCCTTACACACACACTGACATATACACACACACTGACTTATATACCCTCACACACACTGACTTATATATACTCACACACACTGACTTATATATACTCACACACACTGACTTATATACCCTCACACTCACTGACTTATATACACTCACACACACTGACTTATATACACTCACACACTGACTTATATACACTCACAGACACTGACTTATATAAACTCACACACACTGACTTATTTACACACACTGACTTATATACCCTCACACACACACTGACTTATATACACTCACACACACTGACTTAAATACACACACTGACTTATATACCCTCACACACACACTGACTTATATACCCTCACACACACTGACTTATATACACACACTGACTTATATATACCCTCACACACACTGACTTATATACCCTCACACACACTGACTTATATATACCCTCACACACACTGACTTATATATACCCTCACACACACTGACTTATATACCCTCACACACACTGACTTATATACACTCACACACACTGACTTATTTACACACACTGACTTATATACCCTCACACACACACACACACACACTGACTTATATACACTCACACACACTGACTTATATACACACACTGACTTATATACCCTCACACACACACACTGACTTATATACCCTCACACACACTGACTTATATATACCCTCTGACTTATATACACTCACACACTGACTTATATACACTCACACACACTGACTTATATACACACACTGACTTATATACCCTCACACACACACACTGACTTATATACCCTCACACACACTGACTTATATACAAACACTGACTTATATACACTCACACACACTGACTTATATATACCCTCACACACACTGACTTATATACCCTCACACACACTGACTTATATACACTCACACACACTGACTTATATACACTCACACACTGACTTATATACACTCACAGACACTGACTTATATAAACTCACACACACTGACTTATTTACACACACTGACTTATATACCCTCACACACACACTGACTTATATACACTCACACACACTGACTTAAATACACACACTGACTTATATACCCTCACACACACACTGACTTATATACCCTCACACACACTGACTTATATACACACACTGACTTATATATACCCTCACACACACTGACTTATATACCCTCACACACACTGACTTATATATACCCTCACACACACTGACTTATATATACCCTCACACACACTGACTTATATACCCTCACACACACTGACTTATATACACTCACACACACTGACTTATTTACACACACTGACTTATATACCCTCACACACACACACACACACACACTGACTTATATACACTCACACACACTGACTTATATACACACACTGACTTATATACCCTCACACACACACACTGACTTATATACCCTCACACACACTGACTTATATATACCCTCTGACTTATATACACTCACACACTGACTTATATACACTCACACACACTGACTTATATACACACACTGACTTATATACCCTCACACACACACACTGACTTATATACCCTCACACACACTGACTTATATACAAACACTGACTTATATACACTCACACACACTGACTTATATATACCCTCACACACACTGACTTATATACCCTCACACACACTGACTTATATACACTCACACACACTGACTTATATACACTCACACACACTGACTTATATACACTCACACACACTGACTTATTTACACACACTGACTTATATACCCTCACACACACACACACACACACACACACTGACTTATATACACTCACACACACTGACTTATAAACACACACTGACTTATATACCCTCACACACACACACTGACTTATATACCCTCACACACACTGACTTATATATACCCTCTGACTTATATACACTCACACACTGACTTATATACACTCACACACACTGACTTATATACACACACTGACTTATATACCCTCACACACACACACTGACTTATATACCCTCACACACACTGACTTATATATACCCTCTGACTTATATACACTCACACACTGACTTATATACACTCACACACACTGACTTATATACACACACTGACTTATATACCCTCACACACACACACTGACTTATATACCCTCACACACACACACTGACTTATATACCCTCACACACACTGACTTATATACACACACTGACTTATATACACTCACACACACTGACTTATATATACCCTCACACACACTGACTTATATACACTCACACACACTGACTTATATACACTCACACACACTGACTTATATACACTCACACACACTGACTTATATACACACACACACTGACTTATATACACACACTGACTTATATACCCTCACACACACACACACTGACTTATATACACTCACACACACTGACTTATATACACACACTGACTTATATACCCTCACACACACACACTGACTTATATACCCTCACACACACTGACTTATATACACACACTGACTTATATACCCTCACACACACACACACTGACTTATATACCCTCACACACACTGACTTATATATACCCTCTGACTTATATACACTCACACACTGACTTATATACACTCACACACACTGACTTATATACACACACTGACTTATATACCCTCACACACACACACTGACTTATATACACTCACACACACTGATTTATATACACACACTGACTTATATATACCCTCACACACACTGACTTATATACCCTCACACACACTGACTTATATACACTCACACACACTGACTTATATACACTCACACACACTGACTTATATACACTCACACACACTGACTTATATACACTCACACACACTGACTTATTTACACACACTGACTTATATACCCTCACACACACACACACACACACACACTGACTTATATACACTCACACACACTGACTTATATACCCTCACACACACTGACTTATATATACCCTCTGACTTATATACACTCACACACTGACTTATATACACTCACACACACTGACTTATATACACACACTGACTTATATACCCTCACACACACACACTGACTTATATACCCTCACACACACTGACTTATATATACCCTCTGACTTATATACACTCACACACTGACTTATATACACTCACACACACTGACTTATATACACACACTGACTTATATACCCTCACACACACACACTGACTTATATACCCTCACACACACACACTGACTTATATACCCTCACACACACTGACTTATATACACACACACACTGACTTATATACACTCACACACACTGACTTATATATACCCTCACACACACTGACTTATATACACTCACACACACTGACTTATATACACTCACACACACTGACTTATATACACACACACACTAACTTATATACACACACTGACTTATATACCCTCACACACACACACACACACACACTGACTTATATACACTCACACACACTGACTTATATACACACACTGACTTATATACCCTCACACACACACTGACTTATATACCCTCACACACACTGACTTATATATACCCTCTGACTTATATACACTCACACACTGACTTATATACACTCACACACACTGACTTATATACCCTCACACACACTGACTTATATACACTTGCTCACACACACTGACTTTTTATGCAGGAAGCTCCAGGGGTCCATTAGTCTCCATCTTCACTGTCTCCTCTTCCGTGCAGGCTGCAGCCCTCCCCCTTCTCCCCAGCACCGACTCCACACACAGCAGCAGGAGGGGGGAGACATCACTGCAGGAGGGATGTAGGGGGCCATGCTGCTGCTTCTCTGTGCAGCTTTCTGCATGTCCCTGCTGCCACACGTGGGCTCCTGACAGGCAGGAAGAGAGACACTCCCGAAGCTGATCAGGACCGGACCATTCCACTTACAGTACAGGGGGAGGGGGGCCTATGAGTTTACAGTAGTTGTGTGAAAGAAGGGGCCCTGCTGCCATTCTTTCATCATTAGAGCAGCGTGGAAGGCAGCAGAGGGCCCCTAAATCTACCGATTATAGGGAGATCCTGAACATGAGGCCCACCTCTAGCTCTGGGCCCTTTAAGGGGGGGAGGGCCCACCGGGGGATCCCTCGGCCCCCCGGTGGCCCAGTCCGAGCCTGCTCACAACCCCAGGGGAAGTGAAAAGTTTATCGATCTTGGTAGTGGACTTGCTGGGGCTATTACCCTTATTGGCCTTGCAACTCATAATTTTACCTTTGGAAATTCACCCGGTGCCATTGGCACAGTACCTCAACCCACCACGTAAGCCAGCAACTACTAAGCAGTCGCACTATGTTCTACTGTAAGTATTTAGACTGCCCCTTTTTCAAAGGCCAGTACCTGCCGCATCAGCACTGGGCTCGTCCCAAAAAAGTACAAACAGCACAATCATATATTAGGCTAGGCTAGGACCCAAAAATAGAGAATAATTAATGTTCATGACAGTTAAATCGACAGTACGTCAGAGTAGTTAAGTCGGTTGAAGCATCAATACATCAAAAAGTTAATGCCGTTTAAATCATCAATACATCAGGGTTATTTTAAAGTTAATGCCCGCTAAATCATCAATTTGTTAAAGCTGTTTAGAGTTAATACCAACTGTATCGTCAGTACAGGAAGCTAAATCCTCAGTGCAACAGGATGTTAAGAGTTAATGCCAGCTGAATCCTCAAAACAGCGGGCTGTTTAAAGTTATTGCCAGATGAATAGTCAATACATCAGGATGTTTAAAGTTAATGTCAGCTGAATCTTCGGTAGGGTGGTTATAGTTAATGGCAGTTGAATTATTAATACATCCAGTTGTTTAGAGTTAGTGCAAGCCAAGACAACTGCTTTGAATTGCAATTGAAGAAAAGGGTTACACAGCAGCTTCCCCACAGCCAAGCATCGGTTTGCTACTTCTTTGATCCACACTCTGCATCACAAACAAAGAGGATGGGGAATTACTCTCGCTACTCCCACCAGCCACACAGGAGAGTTACCCTCCTTGTGAGATGCCGGAGTCATCGGTGACGCTCTTTTCAAGGGGTCCCGCAGAATAGAGCAGAGATTGTCCAGGCCAAATGCGCAGACTGATTCACCTCAGTCCAGGGAGTCCTCCCGATACAGCACAGGAGAGCAGGTCACTGCAAAGCCGATACTGCGATAGCCCATCACACCGTCTGTCACACACTGGACTCAGTACCACACTTGACTCGTTGACGTAGGCACGTGGTTCAGGGACGAAAGCCTAGTCCATCCCCACTGTGTGAACTTCGGCAGCTCTCCGGAATAATCGCCACTGATGTCACAGCGCGCTTTCCTACAGCTGACTCCTTCTTGCCACTAACACCATACCGCGTCTACCGCACTGCTCGGGTCACATGTACTAGAGGCCAGCACAGGGAATGCCAATGCCGCAACCCCCTCAGCTGCCGCGGGAACTGCTGCTACAAGGCAAGCTTCAACCACCGCCAAACTGGTCCAGTGAGGCTTAGGTTTAGCACAGCTCACAGACCATCAGAACGGGGTCACTTCCACAGTCCGACATTAGTCTTGTGGTGCCGACAGGTTCGATGCGAGACACAGATGGAAGAAATGAGCCTCAACCCCTCCTCATGCAACTCCTCTACCTAATCAGACTTCTGACTTTTTAATTAATATTTGTAAATTTCAAAAGAGGACAGGAAGCTCCCGGCATGCAGAGCGACGGGAAGGGCTCCCATGAGCCTTTGCCCGCCGCTCTGTCAATACACAGCGATCTTGTGCTATACAGCGTGAGATCGCTGTGTATGTATGTCCTAACTGACCCTAATAGTCTGCTCATGAAGATACAGACTGTCTGTGCAGTCTGTATCTTATACTTTACCTAATCCTGTGTAGTGGTGTAGAGTGGCCGGCCGCCATCTTGATGACGCCATTTGCGTTCCACCGCCGAAACGCAACTGATGTCATCAAGATGGCGGCGCCCGGCCACACTACACCGCTACACAGGACTAGGTAAAGTATGAAGTCTATTTATGAAGATACAGACTGCCTTTGCAGCCTGTATCTTATACTTTGCCTACTCCTCTGTACTGTTGCAGTAAGGCCGGGCGCCGCCATCTTGATGACGACAGTTGCATTTTGGCGGTGGAATGCACCGCATCAAGATGGCAGCGCCCGGCCATACTACACAATTACATAGGATTCAGTAAAGTATAAGATATATTAGATAAGATAAGTTATAACGACAGTGACACTTTAATAAATAAACATAGAGCCAGGCGACTCCTGATTCATTTAATCAATTCCCTGGAAGGAATCAGGGATTTGTTAATTTCCCGAGGTTTGATCAAATCCCTGATTCTATCATTTCCCTGCATCATATATAATATAGATCTGGTTGAGTGAGCAGAATAGGAGATTTCCCTTGACAAATATATGCCAAGGAGATTGCTTGTTTTATCTACCTGCTGACCAAAAGGTTTATGCCTTTATTTTCCCCTGCAAACTGAACTAACAGATTTTTTGAACAACGAAAGTCCTTTGTAGCCTCCAGGTATGTAAATATCTTCATACAACTTTGTTATGAAAGGTGACCTCCCCAGCATTTGATGGGTTATTAAAAAATGACGGCAAAATAATCTCCTGGTTTTACTAAAAAAAAAATCTGACACCACTTTTAGTAGAAATGAAAACAGGGTTTTACCACCCTAAGATGAAGTATTTGAGTATATAAAGGGAATGCTGATAGGGCCTTTATCTCCCCAACTCTGCGGTTTCTAGTTATTGCTATAATGAAAGTGTAACAGATGGTCCCGGCACAAGGAGGTGGATTCTCTGGATCACCCATGAGTGCTTAATACCCTTTCCAAGGAGCAGGTACTAAAGGAAACCCAATCCCCAAGGAAGCTGGCTTAGCACAGGTGAGAAGCTGTTGGAAGATAAGTACACTGAGAAGCAGAAAAGTGAACAGATGATCATTGCGCAGCGCAACCCACAGCAGGTACGAGATAACAGACACATCCGCGTGCCATTACAAAAAGCCATCTTAAGACTCTTAAGAATTTTTTTTATATAGACTCTCTAAAGCAGTACTTCTCAATTCCAGTCCTCAGGCCTCACCAACAGGTCATGTTTTGAGGCTATCCCATAAAAAGAACACCTGTGATAATACCAGAGGCACTGAGTATAATTATATCACCTGTGAAATTCTAAGGAAATCCTCAAAACATGACCTGTTAGTGAGGCCTGAGGACTGGAATTGAAAAGCACTGCTCTAAATGTTCGAATGGAGGGCCAGTCAAGGCATCTAGAACAGGCCCCTGGTTGGGAGCATCTTGTTGAACGGTATTGACAGCTTTGCAGTCCTTCTGTTCCAGCAGAGTCCAAGACTTTACCAGGCGGATTGGCATTATACCCCAAGATATCATCCTAGGGGTGATACGCATAAATCCCAATGGGCAGAAAGGTGAGCATTTGTACAGCACCTCACTATACACATCTAACCTCTAATGGTAAGGCACGAGGCGCCCGGCCATTTTTCTTTTTTCTTTCCCCTTCTCTACTTAAGGATTAAAAAATTAAGGAATTCTCATCAGGTTTGAAAGTATAAAGCCAATGTCAATTCTTTCCTGCTGGCTAGATAGGTGAGAGAGAAGATCTTTAATTTCAGGGAGGACCCATGGCTGAGAAATTGATAGATCTCTTTGGATGGTCTCCTGGATCAAAACGGGGAGATCAGTATTATTGATGCTTTGTCTTCTCTCACTTTCCTGATCACCCTGGGGATAAGACAGAAGGGAGGGAAGTTCTTGTTTCCAACTCTCTGAAGAGATGTCTACAGCTGTTAGGTAGTCTTCTGGATTCCAAGAAATAAATCTTTCCACTTTCTTGTTGTTTCTGAAGGAAAATAGGTCAACCGTTGGAAAACCAAACCTTTTTGTTATGAGGAGGAAGACATGAGGGTTTAGTGACTATTTCATTTGGCTTAAACTCACTCTGCTTATGAAGTCTGCTGATAAGTTTTTTCTTTTCACCTTCCAAGTGCATTGCAGACAGATAGCAAAGATTTTTTTCTGCAAACAGACAAATTTAATGCAAAAGAATGGACCATAAAGGAGACCTTGTGTCCCCTGTTTGTTAATGTATGTGAGCATCATTGTGTTGTCCGAGTAAATAAGAACATTTTTGGATGATATTTGATGTTTTAGACCCCTTTTAGCACCTTGTAAAGCATTGTAGCCAATATCCCTGAAGCAGGTTTTGAAGAGAATAAGCTCTCCATCCTCAAGAGCTGACGTCCATGGTTTTCATGAAGATGTTTTGAGGAGACCACTGAACCCCCTGGACAGACTGTGGGTATCTAACCACCATGGTAGGCAGTGTCTGGCTACTGATGAGAGATGAAATAAGCAGTCTAGAGAATTCTGAGTTCTGTCCCATTTTATGGTTATATCTGCTAGTAAGACTGTTTTTCTGAACTGTGCCCATTTGAGTGCTAGGATGTATGAGGTGAGGAGCCCTAAAAATAAAATTGCCTCCCTGTATGTGGGCCTGTTGGTGAAAAATAGGTCCTGGACCCTGCTCCTGACTAACTCCTGCTTAGATGGAGGTAGAAAGGACATTTGTTGAGAGGAGTCTAGCAACACCCCTAAAAATATGCATTAAGGAGAGGGAATTAAATTGGACTTATGTTCCAACCTAGACTTCTGATGGTCTGAGAAGCCTGCTCTAGCTGTTTTAAGAAAGGCTGGCCTGAATCTGCTACTATCAAGAAGTCATCTAGATAGGGCACCAGAAGAATAGTTTGAGACCTTCTATGAGCCGTCATTCCTCCTTTGTGGGATGCAAATGGCAGGTCTCTGTACCACAGGTGCATCCATTGATTTTGAACAAACACTGCCACTCTCAGAAATTTTTCATGAGCAGCATGAATTTGAATTTGTTTAGAACTTTTAGGTTTATTATGGTCCAAAAGGATCCATTTTTTTACTAGGAAGAGTGGAGAGTAAAATTTCCTTTCCTCCTCTCTAGGAAAAACCTGTACCAATACTCTCTTTTATATCAGAGAAATAACCTCTTTCTCCACTGACAATTGTTTTTCAGGGTCTGACACCAGTGTGGCGGGGAGAAATCTGTCCCCTAGAAGACTCTTAAACCCCAAGAGAAGACCCCAGGCAATGGTACTTAAAACCCAAGGACTGAAGGAAATTTCCCTCTAGGCCTGGGCAAAGTGGGACTAGACATCCATCATTGCTGGGGTGGGGTGAGGGTGGGGGGTGCTTGTTATCTTTATTGGTTTTAGGGCTGTATCACACAGCGAGATCTATAGGAGGAGGCACTCGTTGTCCTGTCAGATAAGTGCTCGCTTCCTCGTCGTTCCCCACTCGCTGTCTGTGCTATTACATAAACAGACAGCAGTGGGAAGGACGGAGGGGGGGGGGGGTGCATGGGGCACTGTATGAGTGGCAGCTTGGATGATCTTTAAAATGGTTATCAAAGAGAGTACTGCTGCCACTCCTATCATTTGGGGCAGTATACAGCAGACCGTTGCTATTGTGATTGTTGTGATAGAACATGTTAAAAGACAATAATCATGCGTGGCAGCTGATTGTTGCATTTTAACATGACCTATTACACCAAACAGTTATCACCAGGAACGTCTGGTAATCGGCCAAGATAATCGTTTGGTATAATAGGGCCCTTAAAGACAGAGCAGATCTCTTTTCCTGAGAATCTAAAGTTGCTTAGAGTTTTTAGGTTTATTATGGTACAAAAGGATCCATTTGGCTTTTTTTTATCCTGTGTTTTTTTTTTTTTTGTTATTCTGGTTTTGAAGAAAGGACCTCCTAAATTGCTTCCTATTATGAAAGGTGTCTTCAGTTTTTTGAATAGTAGGGATTTTTTTTTTCTTATCTGAAGATAGGATCGGGAAGAGACCCTAAGACAAACTGTTTTGTTTTTTTTTTGTTTTTGGTCATTTTTGCAAATAGGGCATGATCTGTCAGGGCTTTATCCCAAGTTTTTTCATCAGAATCTTCAAAAGGATATTTGCGTTTCAACAATCCAGAAATAAAAAAACTTATTTCTATTTGGATTTTCCCATTCTCTTTTTCTTAATTCTCTAATATTTTAGCATGAAAAAGGTTCAGGATTATTTAGTACCCAGACCCTCATATAAGCTATCCTCTACTGAATGTTTTTTTATGTCCTCCATATTTATGGAAGCTCTAATGGCTTTAATTAATCGATCAAAGTCATGCACAGGAAATAAGATTCCATTGACAGACTCATTATCCAAAGTTGATAAGGTTTCCTCTCTCAAAGAAATATAATCATAATCTTTAAAAGGCTCTCGAGAGTCATTGCATTTTGGTGAGGCCAGGCTGCTAAATGACGTCTGTTATTTTAGACTCAAAATGACGGATGTCATTTTAAACTGAGCTGAAAAAATGTTTTGTAAACATAGCCTATTCCTGTTCTGTTGCTCTATCTTGATGTCTTGGAATAAACAATGCCAAATTGCTCTAGAGAAGTGTCGTCAGTAGATCTTCTAGCAACAGCCTAACCTTTTCTGTTACAATCTTTTTAACACTGTTCACTAGTGCTGTTGATACCACTGGGTTTTCAATACGTTGCAGACATAAGACTCTAGCTTAAGTTTTATTCAGCGCATTCTTTGTGATGTCTTTTAGAGAAGGTTTTTTTGACAGACTTAGAAATTTAATGAGATTTCTACAGAATAGGGCATTCCTAGCAGAATAGAACAGAATAAAGATAGCAGAAAAAAAACCTTCTTAGATATATATGAAAAAGGTACGCTCACGAACAAAGACATCCTCATGTCTCTTGTACCGAAGTAAAGGTTCTAGTCCTGGAGCTCCTTTTCTCACCACCCAGTCATGCTGGCAGGATTTGTAGAGTACTCTCGCGGCAACTGTGTGGCCTACTTGCCCACAGAGGAACATAGGTTTATAGGCATTGTAGTTGGGCTCCCCGACTCCTAATGTGTAGCTGCACCAGATGTGACAAACCTGGCCTGAAGACGCAATGATGCAATGCCAGTGCACCTACATGAGTATGTCATGCGGCCATGACAACTCCACAGCAGAAGCCAAAAGGACTTGAACATGGCTGGACCTCCTATGCTCTATCACCACACCAAGCAGCCCAGAGAAACCACACAGACAGTGGTGCCAGAACACAGGGGCCATAGCGATACCCGGGGGACCCACACAAGACTTCTGGCTGCTTCCCAAAGGAAGACTTGCACACCAGGGAGCAAGTTACAGGTATGTAACTACTGCCCTTGACAGGGAGACGCATCCCAGGCTCCTTATCCGCAGGACAGGAAACCTGAACTAAGGTGTGAAGTGGTGTGTGGGGTGCTGTCATGGGTAAAACTATATTAACAAAACAATACATTACAGTATAACAGTATAACTATAGTGCACATAAAAAAAAAGTTAGAAAGGACCTTATGACACCCAAATCCGATCTCTTAAAAAATACAAAAATTGTGTTTTAATACATTAATAGAATGCAATATTGTCTCATGAAGTGTTGAATTCCTTTTTTTAAGAGCTGATTATATTGCTGTGCTTTATTCTCAGTTGGCATTTTGTTGCACTTTCAAAAATAGGCATAAAAACAAATTCTTATTATTCAAAAACAATACTATTTTTCTCAGATGTATTTAACATCCATTTTAAGGGGAAAATGAATTGCAAAGGTTTAATTCCCTCCTTTACCCTAAAACAAGCAGTGCATCTAGCACATATTCACCCCTCTACATAATTCCAATCTTCAGGTTTACAATTACTGAATTTCTAGCGTGAACTAAAGGGTCAATTTACACAGACAGATTATCTGACAGATTATCTGCCAAAGATTTGAAGCCAAAGCCAGGAATAGATTTGAAAAGAGGAAAAATCTCAGGTTTTCCTTTATGACCTGATCTCTGTTTATAGCCTGTTCCTGGCAAATCTTTGGCAGATAATCTGTCAGATAATCTTTCTGTGTAAATGGACCCTAAGCTTCCCAACTACATAGGCACCAATGCCGTTTGGTTGAAAGAAGGACTTTTTCTACCAAAAAGTTTATATTATAGTTTATAGTTGTGTTGCTTACACCTGGCTAGACATTGGGTACGGTATACTGGGGATTAGAGTAAAGACAAACTTGGGGGGGGGGGGGGGGTTACCAATAGCTTTCAAAATTAAATCACAAATGTTTAAGCAACCACTCATTTGTGCAAATAAAATTTAGATCTTCCTTTGTTTTGCACAAAATTTAAGGGCACTACACAAAAATTGATTGTTTTGACTTTTTACATTAGTTTTCTGCACTGACAAAATCTATAATGTCTACTCTACAGTAATTTTTCTCCAACCTTGAAAAATTTCTGGAAACACCCAGGTAATCCCAGAACATGTGTAGAGTCCATAACATCACAAAAAAACGTAGGATTCTCTCAGTGATTAACATCTAATTTGATTGATTGTAAAATATTTTAGAATTTATTACAACCCAGAATACAAGTATTCTTTTAGTACCGTTTACTAGCTGAAATAATTTCAGGATATTTTAATTATCCTGAAATTATTTTAGCTAGTCTATTACCTAAAATGATTTGAGGATTATTTGAGTATCTAGTACAACCTATCATAACGATAGAAGGTTTACTATACATAATGTTAACCAGGACTAACAATAAAGTGACCATTCAGAAGAATGTACATACCAGAGTTAGTTTTCCAGGAAAAACAGAGTTATCCATTGATTGATTGATTGATTGACAACACCTGGCACGCCCACCAACAAGCTGTTTAATGCCGACACTCACTATACAGTAAACTGGGTCATAGTGTAGTGGTGGCAACCTGTAACTGCAGCTTAGCTCTCAGCTAAATGAACAAAAGCTGTGCTGTGGAAACCTGTTCTGGTCACTATATAGTGTTCAGAGTCAACTGCTTCTAACCCCCTTCACTGTGTAGTGCAGGTGCAGATCAGTGAATTATCCTGTGGATAGCTGAGTCTATAAATCCTATATAGATTAATTTTCTCTCCAACTGTTGCTAAACTATAGTACATGGTGTTTTGGGGTTTCTTTTGCAAAAAACGCCAGCAGCCAGATGTTAGCTGGAAGTCAATAGAAATTTATAAGATGCCTTAAATACTTGGGGGGAGATTTATGAAAGGGTATATATATATAAACCTGGTGTAAATTGCACACAGCAACCAATCACAGCTCCTCTTATATTTTACCAGAGCTGAAAGCTGAGCTGTGATTGGTTGCTGTGGGCAGTTTACACCAGGTGTATATTTGCACCCTTTCACAAATCTCCCCCTTGTTGTTTGTTTGGTGAGGTGTTTTCTCTCCTATCTGGCCTTTTTTTTCAAGCTCTGTGGCAGTTTTTTCAAAACGCTTTCTGCTTTTTTCTCCCTTAGAGTTCAATGATATTTTCTTCTCTTCGTCAAAAAAACACCAGTGCTAATGTGCTTTTAGTGGCATTTTTTGGAGCACCAAAAGGGACAATCTGGCCCTCAGACTGTGTTCCAATGGGGGTTTAAAGAGTGGCAGCCTGCTCCCCAGAAGGTTATTTTACCCTCTCAGGGCCAGACTGTACTCTGTTGGGGTGGCAAGGGCGGGGGGTTAAACTTACCTTCCTGGCATCATTCTTACATTGATCAGCCAATCAGCAGCTCAAGCAAGTCAGGTAAGTTTAATGCCACCCCTTTGCCACCCCAACAGGGCACAGTCTGGCCCTGAGAGGGGTCTGGAGAGGAAAGAAAGTGATGGTGAGTATGAATGCTTGCTGGCCTGGGTGAAGTGTGAGATCAGCTTGGCTGCCAGGCCATTCAACTTCCTGGGGGCCAGACAGTACTCGGACTGTTTAAGGGGTTAAGTGGGGATGCAATGGGGGTGCCAGACTGTAAGTAGCTATCTGTACAGATGCTGCATACTGCAAGGAGCAGAACACCTGTCAAAATGATGGGTGTTGTGTAACTGCCCTTTTTTATCCTGAGGGTTATGTTGGATTCAGTGGACTACTTTTATGACCAATTGATTGTTGTTGTTTTTAATAAAATGGTCATCAAGGTGTGCTGTTATTTGGATAAAAAATATTTTTCAATTTTTTTTTTAATTGTTTTTTTCTTTACAGACTTAGTAGTGAAAGCCTCCCGATAGACAGCATCCATTATGACACTGGGGCTTAGTGTTAGCCAGTAAAATGGCTAACACTAACACACACCCCCCCCCCCCACCGGTGCATGAAAAAAATGGCGCTCCTGGACTGGACATTGGCAGGCTGGTATTGCTAGGCTAGGCTAGGGAAGTGTAGGGGTTCCCCTGTTTTCCCCAAACAGCCAGGTTAAAAATAAAAATCTAAACAGCAGCGCCTAGAAGTACCAGGGTGGGAAGGGCCATTTATTCTGTCCCTTCCCACCCTAATGATAACTGCCACCATCCAGTCACACAATTTTTTAATGATCCGGTACTACTAGAACCTGGCTCTTTCCAGTAGCCCTGTGACAGTGGGTACTGGGATATTAATGGGGGTTAATAGAGGGCTATTTTATTGGATAACACTAAGCCCTGGCTTAGTAATGGTTGCGGTCTATCAGGTGGCTCCTACTACTAAGCCTGTAAAGTAACGAAAAAGACAATACACAACTGAAAAATATTTTTTATCCCAATAAAAACACACCTTGTTGACCATTTTGTTAAAAAAAATAAAAATAAAAAAAACTGCTGAATCCGTCGTATTCCTAAGGAAACCGATATCTGAAAAACAAAAAGGGGAGACCCACAAAAAAAGGCAGAAGCAGAGTACCCATAATTTTTCTCCTTACAGTATGCAGCATCTGTACAGATAGCTGCTTACTAGAGATGAGCAAATTTGCCGAAGTTTGGGTTCCTATGAACTATCTGAACCTGAACTATTGGCTTCTGATTCCCGCTGTCTGCAGCCTCCATGAACAGGGTGGATTTTCCAGGCGGTCCTTAGGCTGTATTCACCCTCTTCACGGAGGCTGCAGACAGCGGGAAACAGAAGCCAATAGTTCAGGTTCAGATAGTTCATACGAACCCCAATTTCGGCAAATTCGATCATCTCTACTGTTTACAGTCTGGCACCCAAGGGGTTAAGTGAGGATGCATTGAATTCTGCCTTAACCCCTTGGGTGTCATACAGAACAGTCTGATCCCCAGGGGGTTATCCTCACGTCACCCAGTAGACTGATCTTGCACTGCACCTATGCCAGCAAGGAAGAGGGTTAAGTGACTCCCTTCCTTATTGGGATGGGTGCAGGGAGCTTGATGTAGCTTGATGTAGCAGCCTGACACACAGCAAATTCGCCCGCCCAAGCTAGGAAGGGGTCAGTTAATCCCTTCCTTTCTGGCACGGGTACATTTGGGTCTGCATTGATTTCCGTGTTTGGGCCTCAACACCGACCAAAAAAAAACACGCTACAAATGTTACACAAAACACAATACACACAAAAGTGCCAGAAGCAAACTCTCAAAAAAGGCAAACACATGGGGTGAAAAAACAAAAACAAAACACCATTGCCATTTCTTCTGGTGTTTTTGTGTGTGAAGCCAGCCTAACAACAGTTTTTTTTTTTAAACTGCCACAACAATCTTTGAGCCAAAACTAATAGTGGAACAGGAACTATAAAGGGAGGCCTTACACTTCTGATTTCTGTTGAATCCACTTTCGGCTTTGGCTCAAAAACTGCAATGGCAGTTTAAAACAAAACAAAAGTTCAGGGTATGGGTATGGTCTTTTCAATACCTATGGGTATAAGAAACTTAAGACAAAATATTGTTTTCAACTAGAGCTAAATAGATCATAAATGTCTGCTCTACACAAAGTCTAATGCAGTGCAGTGCAGTACTTCTCAATTTTTGTTTTGAGGATATCCCATATAAAGAACACCTGTGATAATACCTTATGCATTGTGTATAATTATATCACCTGTGAAATACTAAGGATATTCTCAAAACATGACCTGTTGGTGGGCCATGAGGACTGGAATTAAGAAGCATTGGTCTAGTGCATGGGTGTCCAAACTACGGCCCTCCAGCTGTTGCAAAACCACAATTCCCATCATGCCTGGACAGCTAAAGGTTTGGATTTGGCTGTCCAGGCATGATGGGAAATGTAGTATTTCAACAGCTGGAGAGCCGCAGTTTGGAGACCCATGGTCTAACATGTCTAATCCCCATATTGATCACAGAGAAAGAGCTGAAACTTAGAATAGTGCAAATCTGTTAACTCAATAATACATTTTCAATTACATATATGCATATTGTTTTATCGCACATTTCTGGTAAAATAATATCTTAAGGAGGCTTAAACATAGTAACAAAATAAAAAAAGACATTTCACAGTGTCTACTATACTACTTTGTTTCCAATGGCAAATTTCACTGAAGCACCTGGCCTCGTGTTTCTGGCAGTTTAAGGGCTAAAAAGCTACCCAGTGCCAATGCAGCAGAAGCCAGGAGGATGGGTACTGCTTTGGCAACACCCACAAAGGAGGTGAAAATGCTTATCCCCAGGACAGCTGCCAACTTGCAGAGGGCATTCAGGAATCCAAAGGCAGTCGTTCTGCAATTAAACAGAAAATAAAATATATAAGCACAGTATACGATTTTCAAATGATATTCTGAAAATTTTCATATCATGTTTTGGTCTGAAAGAAAGATATGGCACTTCCTAGTGAAGTATATCGAAAGTTCTATAAGCATCTTCCAGATGAGAAAGCAAAACACTTACCTGGTGCATTTAGTTGTGCTATGACTAACCTTATGACAAAGGAACCGCAGCCAGGGCCGTATTTACCATTAGGCACTTAGGCATTGTCCAGTGCCTAGGGCGGCATCCTGTAGGGAACGGCACATACGTGGTAATTTTTTTTTGCCACTTCACAGTTGTTTACAATTGGAGGTGCGGGGAGACAGTAAGCAGTCATGCAGATATAATAAGTATGACTGCACACTGTGTTACAGGAGCAGAGAATTCTGCAATAGACTGATTTCTCTATATGCCTACAGAAGCAGAGACTCCAGTCTGATGCTGGACTCTGCTTCTGTAATCATCTATGTTTGTGCCCTGTAAGGGTGCAGACACGGGGTACAGAGAAGAGAGGCTGCATTAGGCCTTTGATCTAGAAGTTATCTCGAGCACCTAGTTATGTCTTCTCCATTAGATGAGTATGAAGCCTGTACCAAGAAGCATCTAGGGAGACACAGCAGCATGGTGAGGTGAGTAATGTGTTGTTTTTAATAAGATAAAATAATAATAATTATTAATTATTATTATTATTATTATTATTATTATTATTTCATCATGGAAGGAGATTGGAGGGAGGCTTATAACAGGAGGGAATCATCCCTACTGAGGTTGGACAGGAGGGCATCATCACTACTGGGGGAGCACAGGAGGGGATCATCACTACTGGGGGAGCATAGGAGGGGATCATTACTTCTGGGGAGCACAGGAAGGGGGATCATAACTGCTCGGGGAGCACAGAAAGGGATCATCACTACTGGGGAGCTCAGGAAGAGGGATTATCACTACCGGGAAGCACAGGGGGGATTATCACTACTTGTGAGCACAAAAGGGGGGATTATCACTATTTGAGAGCACAAGAAGAGGGATTATCACTACTAGGGAGCACATGTGGGGGATTATCACTAATGGGGAGCACAGGGAGGGAGATTATAACTACTGGTGAGCACAGGAAGAGGGATTATCATTACTGGGGAGCACAGAAGGGAGAACAAAAATGAGCAACTCTGATGAAGATGTCTCTTGTGAGCCACTGGATGTAACTTCACTCATCACTATACGTGTGTAATAATATGTAATGTGTATGGTGGTTTCTATTCAGTTGCAGTACTAGTTGTATTTATCAGTCATGCTCAGGATGTGGTGTTATTATTTTTCCTTTGTGTAGAGGTAATATTCGTGATAATATTTAGTGACTATGGGGTAATATTATGTGATCATTGTGTGTCGTTATTATTTGTTTTTTATATGATGTTGATCTTAGTACAGTGGGCTTTGTTCAGTAGCAGTATGATGGTAATATGTACTGTGATAGTATTTGTTCCCCACTTAACCCTTTTGAAGCCAGTGTCCTACTTGCTGTGCTGAATGTACTGTGCCAGGCCCTGCAAAAATGGGGTTGAGTCACCTAACCCCTTCCTTGCTGGGTCTGCTGCGCTAGAGGCCGCTGCATATGTTTGTGAACTGCAGGTAGGTCAAACACTTCCTTCCTCTGTTCCTGGTGGGGCTCAGTTTGGGACGTAAGTACTTAGTGCCTAGGGCAGCATGGACTCCAAAAACAGGCCTGCAGCCCATGGAGGATCACCAACAGAGACTTCTGAGGTGTAGAGGCAGAGAGGCAGAGTTAACCCTGACCAAGTTAAGAAGTGCTGAAAGGATTCTTCCTTAAAGGGATTATCAGGCACTACAAAAACATGGCCACTTTTCCCCCTACTGTTGTCTCCAGTTCAGGTGCGGTTTGCAATTAAGCTCCATTTACTTCAATGCAACTGAGTTTCAAAACCCCACCCAATCTGGAGACAACAGTAGGGGGAAAGTGGCCATGTTTTTGTAGCACTGGATAACCCCTTTAAGTCGACCGCAGATGAACATATAGCACCAGCTCAGTGAGATTGCACATCCATAGAATATACATAGGACAAACCACACAGTCGGTATCACTACTACAACAGATTTATTGTAATAAAAGCAACGTATTTCGGATAATACCAAGCCTTCCTCAGTGATGTCTTTTGTATACACTGATGTTTCTTTTATACTCACAAAAATCAAGAAAACCACACCTATTTTCAGGTGTGGATACATGTTTGTTTAGTGGCCATGCTCAGTACAAAAACACATTCACTAATAAAAGTATAAAAACCTAACTAAATACTTGATATATTAGTAAAAAAATAAATTAGTTTAGTAAAACCTAATTAGTTTGTATAAAGAAAGGAAAGGACCAGTCCACCCAAAAACTATGTTCACAAAACAGACGTTATTTAGCAACCTGGCCTCCCCTTAGTACAATGACGGCTGTTGGTACATTATTCTAGTTTGGGGTTGCTAATTCAACTTTGTGTGTGTCTTAATTGAAAAGTCCATTGAATTTAATAGTAAATACGGAGAAAGAACGGTGGAAAAAGGAAAACTGTGTGTGAACTACTAATAAAAAAAAGTCCGCTGTTTCCAAAAGACGTCTGAAAATAATGATCATGTTCATTATTTTGATGCCCGCGGCAAAAATGTCTGTTATTCAATACACTGTGTGCATTGGATGTCCGTCTTCCCATTGACTTCAAAGCATTGCCATTGCAGTCAGTTAAATCGCGGCAAAAACTGTGTTATTTTAAATATGAAAATCGGCTGCGCTTTCTCTATTTTTGACGATGTGTGAACATAGCCAAAGACGGGCTTGCCTATTATGAAAAATCTCATCCTTCCAAAACACCATATGTCTTTATGAAGTCCCCTTTAATCAGCTAGATAACATTGCATAAATATTTGTCTAAGATTAAGTGACAGCACATGAATGCACATCGCAATAACGTGGGCGCTGTGTGCTCCTCACAGCAGCCCAATTTCAGCAACTGTGATCCACATTCACAGACAGCAAACAAGGTTAGGAATACACCACATTCACATACAGCAAACAAGATTAAGAATACCCCACAACTGATTATAAGATATATATGTGTGAAATCCTCTTGTTAGGCAACAGCGCTTAATCCGTGTTAATGTACAAGATAACTATAAGGCTATGTTCACACAACGTAAAAAATAGAGAAAAAGTGTCTGCTTTTCCCAATTTAAAATAACGTCCGTTTTTGCCGCGATTTAACTGACTGCAGTGCACTGCAGTGAAGTCAATGGAAAGACGGACGTGCAATGAACACACTGTATTAAATAACGGATGTTATCACTGCGGATGTCAAAATGATGATCATGACTAGAGATGAGCGAGCATGCTTGTCCGAGCTTTGTACTCGATCGAGTATTAGGGTACTCGATGGTGCTTGTTACTCGGATGAATATCTAGCGATACTCAAGACAATCGCATCTTCCTCTTCCTGCATGTTTGGCGGCTTTTTTTCAGCCAATCATCATGCATGAAAGTCTTTGGGAGCTCGTAGCATCACGTGAGAACCCTACATGTCGATAGCAGCGATTAGTTGTCCAGATCAGATGACCTGGACATTTAAGAATCTGGGCTGGCTGTGCTCGCGTCAGACGCAGGCTGGAAGAGATTAGGGAGAGAGCTGCTGTTTGTCAGGGAGAGTGTTAGACACACACAACTATTGATGGGGGGGAAGCTATCAATCACTGCTGAGTAATGTGCGAGGTCTGGGTGGGACACAGATTGCAGAGCGCCCCTATATGGAACATGTGTCCTGGATTCCTGGCAGGGCTGATCCTGGCAGACACTTATGGTATCTCCATGCCTGTCTCAGTGTCCCATAGCCCGTCTATGGAAGAGTGCACGCTCCTCCGCAGCCACATGTCACTTCTTTGAGCGGAGAGCAGCGGAGGAGCATGCTCTCTGCCATTGAGATGCTATGACACTGAGGCGGACGTAATTGCGTGGCGGAGAGTTACGCAGCTGAGAGTTACGTAGCGGAGAGTTACACCTATTACACCTATTTTACATAGGGAACATACCTTTACAGAGGGAACCAGTGAGAAGAGAGACCATAGCTTCCTTGAATGACAACTCTCAGAAAGCCCTACACTTTTATGAAGCTCTCAGGGTAAGGCTATGTTCACATGGCGTAAGAGACCCGTCCGGGTCACGGAAGGGACGGTCTCTGCAAAGATCATCCCGGGCGTTCGGTGATGTGGCCCAAAAAAAAAAATATCTTGTGGCCAGAGGCAGAATCCTGCATGCAACCACAACAGAAGAGAAAGCCAATGTCTACTTGTTCTGTCTATCCACTGTATTTAACTATAATAGCCTATTAGGAGCCTCATGGTTATATAAATAAGTGCAGGAGCAGACTACCTTTTACTTAACCCCTCATGTACTGCAGTGTGTAAGTGACCCAGTGTTCTCTTACATGCTGCAACACAAGAAAAGGGTTAATACACATGACAATTAGCTCTCTCCTTCACTACTGCATAACCCCTGACCTCTGCAGGAGCTCAGAGAACAGAGGTCAGAGGTTATCAGAGTAGTGAGGCAGAGAGCTAATTGTCTTTAGCTAATTAACCCTTTTTTGTGTTGCAGCATTTAAGAGAACACTGGGTCACTTACACACTGCAGAACATAAGCAGAAGGACACAGGAGGCTCTTAACTTCCCTGTGCATCCCTGGGCCCCCTCCCTCCACAGGCCCCATAGCAACCGCCTTTCCTGCCTCTATGGTAGATACGCCACTGAGCCTAGGCTATATTAAACCCCTGGGTATGAAAATATATCCCCTGGGGTATACTGTGGCCTGGGCCAGGGGTGAGAAAACCAGTGAAGTAATAACAGTATGGCCCGGAGAGATATAGCATGGCCTAGACTGTTTTACACCCCCAGGTGTAGGGTTTATCACCAGGGGTATACTGTGGCCTGGTTCGACATACTCTGGTCTAGGCTATGTTACACCCCGGGGTATAGTTTGGTGTAGGCTATTTTACACACCGGGTATAGTTTGACCTAGGCTATTTTATACCCTGGGGTATATTCTGGCCTGGAGGGGTATAGTTTGGCCTAGGCTATTTTATACCCCGGGGTATACTCTGGCCTAGGCTATTTTATACCCCGGGGTATACTCTGGCCTAGGCCATTTTATACCCGGGTATAATCTGGACGGGTATTAATCTGGCCTGCTACACCGGATGGAAACAGGTGTAAATCATGGCAGAAATTTACACCTCCACTGAAGCAGGCGCAGGTCCCACTGAATTTACTAAGACTGGGTTCACGCTACGTTTTTGCGTTCAGTTTTTCGAAAAAATGCATGGAAAAACAGATGCATTTGTGTGAATCTGCTTTGATCCGTTTTTCCATTGACTTCCATTATAAAAAAACCCCAAAAAAACGCATCTGTATTTTTAACGTTCACAAAAACGTGTACGTGTGTACGTTAAAAAAAGATGGGTTCTGAGATGATTGACAGGAAACTTCTAACTGACCTCTTTTCCTGTAGAGCTCGCGGACAGGCAGAGAGCTGTGACTGACAGGAAAGAGGTCGGTTAGAAGTTTCCTGTTAATCATCTCAGAACCCATGAAGAGTGAAGAATTAATTCACATTCAGGCTATGTTCACACTATGTATGTGTGCGGCTGTATTTTTTATGCGGCTGGAAATGTGCGGCTGAAACTATGGCCGTGGGAAAAAATAGACATGCGGCTGAAAACATACGGTCATTTACTTGGAAATCTGGTTCAACTAAAAATAACAAATAAAATCTTTAGAAAGTGATGCAAACACCTCTGGAATGCATCTGGGAAAGCAGGGAAACAGTTTACATGAATTGCTATTACCGGGGTTTGCGATCCTCTGCAGTAATGCCGATGCCACTCATGGTTAATATATTTAATTAATAAAACATATTTTCGTTGTAATAAAGTCCCTTTCATTGTTCAATAATTAAATTTAAAGGAATCCATAATTTTGAAATTAAATATACTGTTAAAATAAATATATATATATATATATATATATATATAAATAAATGTATATTTATATATATATATTTATTTTTTGACAGTATATTTAATTGCACAATGATGGATTCGTTTAAATTAAATTATTGAACAACGAAACTGATTTTATTACAACGAAAATGTGTTTTATTAATTAAATATTAATTAGTACAGGAAGCTCCAGTAAGCCGTTAATTCATATTGCCGGCAATAGAGCATTCTGTACTAATCATCACTTTACTTTAATTATAGTGCTTGAAAAGCACTATATTGTAATCCGTATTCTTCTTCCGTTTCTTCTTCTTCTTCTTCTTCCAGCCATTTTTCTGCGCGTAATACAGCCCGAACCGCTTTGTGCACACACTCCATTCAAACTGCGTTTCGAAGCCCTCGGCGGTGTGTGGTGTGCTATTTTTCGTTTCGATCGGATTTGTCGTTTTTAAGAAATTTACGTTTAAAGACCCCGAATTTCCCATAGAAAATAATGGCCCATTGCAAATAAAGGCCACACTCTAACTGCTGACAGCCAATCACGGCACATATGCAAATAGCTGAAATATAGCAGCCAATAGGAACTCTAAGGTCTCGTCATGCAATGTATCACACCATCCACAGTCACATGTCCACTATTGGCCAATAGAAGATGTAATATATGGAAGGTCCTTAACGATTTTGTCTCACTGACATGAGTAAGATTGTCATGGTAACCGAGCAATGATCTTTACCATTATAAGTACTCAGATCGCTCTTAAAGGGACCCAGGTCGCCCTTAACCCCTTAAGGACAGAGCCAATTTCGATTTTTGCGTTTTAGTTTTTTCCTCCTTGTGCTTAAAAGGCCATAGCACTTGCATTTTTCCACCTAGAGACCCACATGAGCCCTTATTTTTTGCGTCACTAATTGCACTACAATACTTTGCAATGACAGGCTGAATTTTTGCATAAAGTACACTGCAAAACCAGAAAAAAATTCAAAGTGTGGTGAAATTGAAAAAAAAAAGCATTTTGTTCATTTGGGAGAAACGTGTTTTTACGCCATTCGCCCTGGGGTAAAACTGACTTGTTATGTATGTTCCTCAAGTCGTTACGATTAAAACGATATGTAACATGTATAACTTATATTGTATCTGATGGCCTGTAAAAAATTTAAACCATTGTCAACAAATATACGTCACTTAAAATCGCTCCATTCCCAGGCTTATAGCGCTTTTATCCTTTGGTCTATGGGGCTGTGTGAGGTGTCATTTTTTGCACCATGATGTGTTCTTTCTATTGGTACCTTGATTGTGCATGTATGACTTTTTGATCGCTTTTTATTACAATTTTTCTGGATTTGATGCGACCAAAAATGCGCAATTTTGCACTTTGGGATTTTTTTGCGCTGACGCCATTTACCGTGCGAGATCAGGAATGTGATTAATTAATAGTTCGGGCGATTACGCACGCGGCGATAGCAAACATGTATTTATTTATTTATTTACTTTTATTTATAACCTGGGAAAAGGGGGGTGATTCAGACTTTTATTAGGGGAGGGGGCTTTTTACTGTTAACAACATTTTTTTTTTTACTTTTACACTTACACTAGAAGCCCCCCTAGGGGACTTCTAGTATAAGTGCTTTGATCTCTCATAGAGATCTCTGCAGCATAGATATGCTGCAGAGATCCATGAGATAGGCACTCGTTTACTTCCGGCTGCTGCAGCCGGAAGTAAACGAGTGCCGAGCCAAGGACGGCGCCATCTTGGAGCGGTCCCCGGCCGGCTTCAGAAACGGAGATCGCTCCTCCGGGATAACATCCCGGGGGAGTGATCTCCGCCACTAGACACCAGGGAACAGCTGAATCCGGTAATCGGATGCAGCTGTCATGTTTGACAGCTGCATCTGATTACTGTATTAGCGGGCACGGCGATCGGACCGTGCCCTCTAATACCTACGGTCCCGGGCTACAAGTGGCACCCGGGACCGCCGCGGTTCAGAGCGGGGGCACCGCGCGGCCCCGCTCTGAACGTCCTTACCGGCATCAGGGCGTAAGTATACGCCCGATGTCATTAAGGGGTTAAAGGAATGCAAGTCGCTCTTAAAGGGACCCAAGTCTCTCTTAAAGGGACGGGAGCCATGTCGCTCTTAAAGGGACCCAAGTCGCTCTTAAAGTGGCGGGACCCAAGTCGCTCTTAAAGGGACGGGACCCAAGTCGCTCTTAAAAAGTCCTATGTAGCTCTTAAAGGGATCCAAGTCGCTCTTAAAGAAACGAGACCCAAGTTGCTCTTAAATGGACGGGACGCATGTTGCTCTTAAAAGGGACCCATGTTGCTAGGGCGATCTGGGTCCTTATAAGAGCGGCCCGGGTCCCTTTAAGAGTGACCTGGGTCCCTTTTAAGAGCGACCTGGGTCCTTTTAAGAGCAAAATAAGTCCCTTCAAGAGCAAAATATGTCCCTTAAAGAGCGACCTGGGTCCCTTTAAGAGCAAAATTGGTCCCTTTAAGAGCAAAATTGGTCCCTTTAAGAGTGAAATTGGTCCCTTTTAGAGCGACCTGGGTCCCTTTAAGAGAGAAATATGTCCCTTAGAGCGAAATATGTCCCTTTAAGAGCGACCTTGGTCCCTTTAAGAGCGAAATATGTCCCTTTAAGAGCAAAATGGGTCCTTTTAAGAGCAACCTGGGTCCCTTTAAGAGCAACCTGGGTCCCTTTAAGAGCGAAAAGGGTCCCTTTAAGAGCGAAATGGGTCCCTTTAAGAGCGACCTGGGTCCCTTTAAGAGTGACCTGGGTCCCTTTAAGAGCGAAATGGGCCCCTTTAAGAGTGAAATGGGTCCCTTTTAGAGCGACCTGGGTCCCTTTAGGAGCAAAATATGTCCCTTTAAGAGCGAAATATATCCCTTTAAGAGCAAAATGCGTCCCTTTAAGAGCGACCTGGGTCCCTTTAAGAGCAAAATGGGTCCCTTTACGCGTGAAATTGGTCCCTTTAAGAGTGAAATTAGTCCCTTTAAGAGCGACCTGGGTCCCTTTAAGAGCGACCTGGGTCCCTTTAAGAGCGAAATATGTCCCTTTAAGAGCAAAATTGGTCCCTTTAAGAGTGAAATTGGTCCATTTAAGAGCGACCTGGGTCCCTTAAAGAGTGAAATATGTCCCATCAAGAGCGAACTGGGTCCCTTTTAAGAGCGAAATATGTCCCTTTAAGAGCAAAATGGGTCCCTTTAAGAGCCACCTGGGTCCCTTTAAGAGCGATTTGGGTCCCTTTAAGAGCAAAATGGGTCCCTTTAAGAGCGATTTGGGTCCCTTTAAGAGCAAAATGGGTCCCTTTAAGAGCGAAATGGGTCCCTTTAAGAGCGAAATGGGCCCCTTTAAGAGCAAAATATGTCCCTTTAAGAGCTAAATATGTCCCTTTAAGAGCAAAATATATCCGTTTAAGAGCGAATCGGGTCCCTTTAAGAGCAAAATGGGTCCCTTTAAGAGCGACCTGGGTCCCTTTAAGCGTGAAATTTGTCCCTTTAAGAGCGACCTGGGTCCCTTTAAAAGCGAAATATGTCCCTTTAAGAGTTAAATGGGTCCCTTTAAGAGCGACCTGGGTCCCTTTAAGAGCAAAATATGTCCCTTTAAGATCAAAATGGGTCCCTTTAAGAGCAAAATGGGTCCCTTTAAAAGTGAAATTGGTCCCTTTAAGAGCGACCTGGGTCCCTTTAAGAGCGAAATAGGTCCATTTAAGAGCGAAATTGGTCCCTTTAAGAGCAAAATTGGTCCCTTTAAGAGCGACCTGGGTCCCTTTAAGAGCGAAATATGTCCCTTCAATAGCGAAATTTGTCCCTTTAAGAGCGACCTGGGTCCCTTTAAGAGCGAAATGGGTCCCTTTAAGAGCGACTTGGTTCCCTTTAAGAGCGACCTTGGTCCCTTAAAGAGCGAAATGGGTCCCTTTAAGAGCAAAATGGGTCCCTTTAAGAGCGACCTGGGTCCCTTTAAGAGCAAAATATGTCCCTTTAAGAGCAAAATGGGTCCTTTTAAGAGCGACCTGGGTCCCTTTAAGAGCTAAATGGGTCCCTTTAAGAGCGAAATTGGTCCCTTTAAGAGCAAAATGGGTCCCTTTAAAAGCGACCTGGGTCCCTTTAAGAGCGAAATATGTCCCTTTAAGAGCAAAATGGGTCCTTTTAAGAGCGATCTGGGTCCCTTTAAGAGCGAAATGGGTCCCTTTAAGAGCGAAATTGGTCCCTTTAAGAGCGACCTGGGTCCCTTTAAGAGCGAAATATGTCCCTTCAAGAGCGAAATATGTCCCTTTAAGAGCGACCTGGGTCCCTTTAAGAGCGACTTGGGTCCCTTTAAGAGCGAAATTGGTCCCTTTAAGAGCGACCTGGGTCCCTTTAAGAGCAAAATATGTCCCTTTAAGAGTGAAATATGTCCCTTTAAGAGTGAAATATGTCCCTTTAAGAGCAAAATATGTCCCTTTAAGAGCGAAATATGTCCCTTTAAGAGCAAAATGGGTCCTTTGAAGAGCGACCTGGGTCCCTTTAAGAGTGAAATGGGTCCCTTTAAACGTGAAATTGGTCTTTTCAAGAGTGAAATTGGTCCCTTTAAGAGCGAACTGGGTCCCTTTAAGAGCGAAATGGGTCCCTTTAAGAGCGAAATGGGTCCCTTTAAGAGCGAAATGGGTCCCTTTAAGAGCGCCCAGGGTCCCTTTAAGAGCGTCCAGGGTCCCTTTAAGAGCGACCTGGGTCCCTTTAAGAGCGAAATATGTCCCTTTAAGAGCGAAATGGGTCCCTTTAACCCCTTAACGACATCAGGAGTAAACTTACGCCCTCGCGCCCTGGTACTTGGCGCATCAGGGCGTAAATTTACGCCCGATGTTTCCCCGATCGCTGCGTGTTCACACACAGCGGTCGGGGAAGATGGCCTGCTATAAATCATAGCAGGCCATCTTAGCTTCACGGCACGGGGGGTGGTTAACACCCCCCGTGCTTACGATCGCCGCTATAGGCTGATCAATTCAGATCAGCCAATAGCGGCGATCGGAACCTTTCCGGGTCATCGGCGACCCGATGACCCGGAAAAAAATGGAGGTCGGTGCTGTCCGAGGACGGCACCGACCGCCATTACTGTAAAAAGTAATGGTGATCGCCGTGCCACCGGCCCGATCGCAGTGAACGGCCGGCCGGCCGTTCACGGCGATCGGGCCGGTGGCACGGCGATAAGAGTCCCACAAAATAGTAAATACCTGCCCTGGACCCCTCAGCTAGGTAGCCGAGGGGTCCAGAGCAGGTATTTGTACATTACTCACCTGTCCCGGGCTCCTGATCGGCGTCTTCCGGGTTCGCGGCATCCTCGTCTTCGTTCGGGTCTTCGGCTTCTTCCGTGACGTCACTTTCGGCTTCTCTCGGCTATTTTCGGCTCCAGCGTCGGCTCTTTCCGTATTTTGCGCTCTGCTGCCCTCTAGCGGCTGATATGTGTAATACACTTATCAGCAGCTACAGGGATGTTCAGAATGTAGAAATTATTATTTATTTTTTTTTCAAATTTTTTTTTTTCTATTTTACGCACCCTATCGCCGCTGAGTGTTGATCAGCATCGCACGAAAGTGCGCTGCTAATCAGCAACTCCTCCTTTTTGGCGTAGGGTGTTTTTTTTCTATATTCTACTGCCACAGTCTGCTAATAAGTGCCGCACATAAGTGCGGCATTTATCAGCAACTCCTTTGTTGGCGTAGGTTTTTTTTTTATACTTACTGTAAAAAAACACGTAAAAAACACTACATTACACCACACTACATTGAATAAAGTTTGACACTACACCACTACATACCCCATATACCAATCCCCATATAAAGATGGCCCCCAGGGTGTTTTCGGTGTCAGAGGGATACGTTATTATTGCCCCCGACCCCGAAACAGCCAGTGAGGATGAATGGGGGGATCCTTCTTTCCTCCATTCATCCTCATCATCCTCATCATCCAGTGACGTATCTGGGGGTAGCGTAGCGTACGCTGCCCCCCAGACACGTCTTTTCCGCCAGTACCGTCCCAATAAGAGATGACGGTATGGTGTGAAATTCTACACACTCTGTGACAGTACCTCAGGGTACACTTACAGATTTCGGGTACGTGCACACTGCGGAATGGCGAAGGATAACCCTTTGTGCATTCCGCAGCTGGCACCCGCCGGCAGACTGATGGAGGCGCATGTCTCTACCCGTGTCATAGACTCCATTCTATACACGGGCGGATTTCATCGTCCATCCAAAGAATGAACACGTTGGACGGAGAGCGGAATCCGCCCGTGCATAGAATGGAGTCTATGACACGGATGGAGACGTGCGCCTGCATCAGTCCGCCGGTGGGTGCCAGCTGTGGAATGCACGAAGGGTTATCTGTCACGATTCCGCAGTGTGCATGTACCCTTAGAGTGTATGTAGGAAGGGACACCCGAATGCAGCCCCCAGATGCCCCCTCCCCCCCCCCCCATCCTCGGAACAAGTGGGAAGATCGTCCGGGAACTGATCCTCCCACTGCTGGATAAAGGTCACCACCTGTACGGGGATAACTTTTATACCAGCACCCCCTCTTCTGGTCCCTCGCTGCCCGAGCTACTGTAGCTTGCGGCACGATCCGAACATATCAGAAGTAGTAATAGCGCCCTAATATTTAGCAGCCATATAGCGGACCCAGCGCTTCTGGATATGAGGGACCCCGTATCGCACCAGGGCAACATTTTCCAGGTGACGTCCCCCACACTGGAAAACAGGAGACCCCAGAAGAAGTGCAGAGTGTGGCGTAACAGGGGGATCAGGAAGGACGCCATTTTCCCGTGTGACACCTGTCCTGATCCCCCCGGCCTCTGCATACTGGATCGCTTCAAGGCGCACCACACGTCATCGGGGTTCTACATTATCTAAATTCTGTCCCTTATTCCTATTTCAGGGGTCACTTTGATCCGGGGATTATTCTGATCGCCATTATGGAGTCGGGAAGGAATTTTTCCCCTGTGATGAGGCTATTGTCGTCTGCCTTACGAGGGTTTTTTTTTTGCCTTCCTCTGGATCAACACAGGTTGAATTTGATGGACACCTGTCATTTCCAACCTTATAAACCAATAATTAGCCTAATACCCCCAAATAAATTTGAATTGTCCCTTTTCCCCAGCTAAGTAGGTATGGCCGCCATTCCCATTAGAGGATGCCATGATGCAATTACAAAGCCTCTGTGCGGCCAGGACAGTAGAAACCCCCCACAAGTGACCCCATTCTGGAAACTACACCCCATAAGGAATCTAAGAAGGGGGGCAGCGGGGATATGGCCCCCTGGTGACGGCCACATTTGGGACGTGAAAATGAAAAAAATTGTATTTTTTATTTTCTCGGCACATGTTCTACGTAAGTGCCCGTCACCAGTGGGGTCTATATGCTCACTGCACCCCTTGTTAGATTCCTTATGGGGTGTAGTTTCCAGAATGGGGTCACTTGTCGGGGGTTTCTACTGTCCTGGCAGCACAGGAGCTTTGTAATTGCGACATGGCCTCCATCCTCCATTCCAGCCTCTAAATGGCGCTCTGCCCCTTTGGTGGCTTGCCCTGTGCCCATATGGCACATTATGCCCACATGTGGGGTATTTTCGTACTCAGGGGACACAACCCTACACGTTTTGTGTTCATTTTCTTTTTTAACCCCTTGTGGAAATGGAAAAAAATCAAGGCTAGACCAACATTTAGTGTAATTTTTGTAAAATTTTATACTCTAAATCATTAATCTTGTCATGTTTTTTCATTTTCACAAGGGGTTAAAAGATAAAAAAAACATTTAATGTGTAGAGCAATTTCCCCTGAGTACGGAAATACCCCACATGTGGACATAAAGCGCCATGCGGGTGCAGGGAAAGCCTCCGAAGGGAAGAAGCGCCATTTGGTTTTTGAAGGCTGGATTTGGATGGAATGGATTTCGAGGGGCCATGTTGCATTCAAAATGCCCCTGTGTTGCCAAGACAGTTGAAACCCCCCACAAGTGACCCCATTATGGAAACTGCACCCCTCAAGGAATGTAACAAGGGGTGTAGTGAGCATATGGACCCCACTGGTGACGGACACAAATGTGGAACAATGTGGCGTGAAAATGAAATATTACATTTTTTACACTATAATGTTGGTTTAGCCTTGAATATATCATTTTCACAAGGGGTTAAAAGAGGAGAAAAAAAACAAAATGTGTAGCGCAATTTCCCCCGAGTCCGTAAATACCCCACATGTGGACATAAAGCACCATGCGGGTGCAGGGTAAGCCTCCGAAGGGAAGGAGCACCATTTCGTTTTTGAAGGCTGGATTTGGATGGAATGGATTTTGAGGGGCCATGTTGCATTCAAAAGGCCTCTGTGTTGCCAAGACAGTTGAAACCCCCCACAAGTGACCCCATTATGGAAACTACACCCCTCAGGGAATGTAACAAGGGGTGTAGTGAGCATATGGACCCCACTGGTGACGGGCACAAATGTGGAACAATGTGGCGTGAAAATGAAATATTACATTTTTTACACTATAATGTTGGTTTAGCCTTGAATTTATCATTTTCACAAGGGGTTAAAAGAGAAAAAAACACACAATATGTGTAGAGCAATTTCCCCCGAGTCCGTAAATACCCCACATGTGGACATAAAGCGCCATGTGGGCGCAGGGCAAGCCTCCGAAGGGAAGGAGCGCCATTTGGATTTTGGAGGTTGGATTTGGCTAGAATGGATGATGAACGCCATGTCGCATTTACAGAGCCCTCGTGCTGCCAAAACACTGGAAACCCCCCACAAGTGACCCCATTCTGGAAACTGCACCCCTCAAGGAATCTAACAAGGGGTGCAGTGAGGATATGGACCCCTTGATGACGGGCACATTTGTGCCATGAAAGTGAAAAAATGAAATTTTTCCCTTTCACGTCACATTGTTCCACATTTGTGCCCGTCACCAGTGGGGTCCATATGCTCACTGCACCCCTTGTTAGATTCCTTGAGGGGTGTAGTTTCCAGAATGGAGTCACTTGTGGGGGGTTTCCAGTGTCTTTGCAGCACGAGGGCTCTGTAAATGCGACATGGCCCTTGAAATCCTTTTCAGTGAAATTCAGCTTCCAAAAGCCAATTGGCGCTCCTTCCCTTTGGAGGCTCGTCCTGCGCCCCCTTGGCACTCTATCGCCACATGTGGGGTATTTCTGTACTCGGGAGAAACTGTGCTACACATTTTTTGTCTTTTTTTGCCTCTTATCCCTTTAAGAAAATGAAAAATTGAAGGCTAGAACAACGTTTTAGTGTAAAAAATAAATTTTTCTTTTTTCACGCCATATTGTTTGGAAAATCTGTGAAGCACCTGTGGGGTCCAGATGCTCACCGCACCCCTTGTTACATTCCTTGAGGGGTGTAGTTTTCTAAATGGTGTCCCTTTAGGGGTGTTTTTTAGGTTTTGACACCCCAGAGCCTCTGCCAACCTGAAGTGGTACAGTCAAAAATGACCAAATATAACGGAGGCGTTGAAATTCACTAGGCGCTCCCTTATATCTGAGGCTTGTGGTTGCGTCAAATAGCGCAATAGGGCCACATATGGGGTATTTCTATAAACTGCAGAAACGGGGCAATAATTATTGGGGTGCATTTCTCTGGTAATAGGTTTATAATTATGAAAAATATTGGATTACAATAAAATCTCTGCACAGAAAATTAAAATTTTCAAATTCCTTACACACTTAGCTTTTATTTCTGTGACTCCCCTAAAGGGTTAAAACACTTTCTGGATGTGCTTTTGCAGAGTTTGGGGGGTGCAGTTTCTGAAATGGGGTGCTTTGTGGGGCTTTCTAACATACAGGCCCCTCAAATACACTTGGGGGCTGGGTTCACACTACGTATATTTCAGGCAGTATTTGGTCCTCAAGTCAGGTCCTCATAGCAACCAAAACCAGGAGTGGATTGAAAACACAGAAAGGATCTGTTCACACAATGTTGAAATTGAGTGGATGGCCGTCATATAACGGTAAATAACTGCAATTATTTCAATATAACAGACGTTGTTTTAAAATAACAGCAAATATTTGCCATTAAATGACGGCCATCCACTCAATTACAACATTATGTGAACATAGCCTTTCTGTGTTTTCAATCCACTCCTTGTTTTGGTTGCTATACAGCCTCACAAATACAGCCTCAAATATACATAGTGTGAACCCAGCCTAAATCTGAAAAGGTCCCTAAAAATATCTGATTTTGAAATTTTACTGAAAATTTGGAAAT
Organism: Dendropsophus ebraccatus; assembly: GCF_027789765.1. Taxonomy (NCBI): domain Eukaryota; kingdom Metazoa; phylum Chordata; class Amphibia; order Anura; family Hylidae; genus Dendropsophus; species Dendropsophus ebraccatus. Next base: position 38,354,483 of record NC_091466.1, read on the forward strand.
TTGCTGCTAATGTTTTAAGCTTCCTATCGTCTAAAAAAAATGAAAGATAGTTTAATAAATGCCGCCAACATAAAGTAGACATGTTGCTAATGCTATTTAATATATAATTTATGTGGTATAACCACTTTCTGTATACGCAAAGAAGTTTCAAAGTTGGAAAAATGCATTTTTTCAAATTTTTTCACATTATTTGGGTTTTTTTCATAAAGATTTGTTATGAGTATCGACTCCAATTTACCAGAAATGTAAAGTACAATATGTCACGAGAAAACAATCTCAGAATCAGCCGGATAGGTAAAAGCATCCCGAAGTTATTAATGACTAAAGTGACACTGGTCATATTCATAAAATTTGTCTCTGTCATTAAGGCCATTTCAGGCTCTGTCCTTAAGGGGTTAAGAGCGAAATAGGTCCCTTTAAGAGCGAAATAAGTCCCTTTAAGAGCGACCTGGGGCCCTTTAAAAGTGACCTGGGTCCCTCTAAGAGCGACCTGGGGCCCTTTAAGAGCGAAATATGTCCCTTTAAGAGTGACCTGGGTCCTCTTAGAGCGTCCTGGGGCTCTTTAAGAGCAAAATATGTACATTTAAGAGCTAAATGTGTACCTTTAAGAGCAAAATGGGTCCCTTTAAGTGCGACCTGGTTCCCTTTAAGAGCCACCTGGTTCCCTTTAAGAGCCACTTGGGTCCCTTTAAGTGCAACGGGGGCCCTTTAAGAGCTACCTGGGTCCCTTTTAGAGTGAAATGGGTCTCATTAAGAGCGACCTGGGTCCCTTTAAGAGCGACCTGGGTACCTTTAAGAGCGACCTGGGTCCCTTTAAGAGCGACCTAGGTACCTTTAAGAGCGACCTGGGTACCTTTAAGAGCGACCTGGGTTCCGTTAAGAGTGACCTGGGTCCCTTTAAGAGCGTAGGGACCCATGTTGCTCTTAAAGCGACCCAGGTCGCTCCTAAAGGGACCCATGTCGCTCTTAAAGGGACGGGAACCAAGTTGCTCTTAAAGGGATGGGACCCAAGTCGCTCTTAAAGGGACGGCACCCAGGATTAAAGTTAAATGGAAGTCACTGGTAAAGGGGCGCTCTTTTCAAGCACTATGTATTTCCCTGGAAATGCAAATCTAGTTAAAACATCAAATGTTTCTTCTAATTATGTTATCACAATAGCATTATTAGAATAAACATTTAGAATTATATGTGCGCTCAGCTGATTGGCTGATCAGCTGAGCGCACATATAAAGAGCCGCAAGATGCTGCATACTGTAAGGAGCACAACACCGCTCACAATGATGGGTGTTGTGCTCCTGTTTGTGTGTTTTTTGTGTGTTTCTCCCTTTTTGTTTTTCAGATATCGGTATCATGTGGATTACGTCGGATTACGTGGACTACGTCGATGACCAGCGGTTTTTTTGGTGTTTTTTTTTAATAAAATGGTCAATGAGGAGTGTGGGGGTGTTTTTATTTGAATAAAAAAAAATTCACTTGTGTGTTGTCTTTATTTCTTTACTTTATAGACTTAGTAGTGGAAGCTGTCTAATAGACGAAATCCATTACTAAGTCGGGGCCTAGTGTTAGCCGGTATAAAATGGCTAACACTAACCCCCCATTATTACCCCAGTACCCAATGCCACCAGGGGTACTGGGAAGAGCCGGGTGCCAGTGGTCCCGGAGAGTCAAAATTGGCGCTCCTGGACCGGCCGGCAGCAGGCTGGTAAGATTTAGGCTGGGGAGGGCCTAAACCAATGGCTCTTTCCACCCTGGTGTTACCAGGCTGCTGTCATTTGGTTTTTAACCCGGCTGGTTATAAAAATAGGGGGGATCCTATGCGTTTTTTTTAAAATAAATAAATAATAAAAAAAACGCATAGGGTCCCCCCTATTTTTATAACCAGCCGGGTTAAAAACCAAGCGACAGCAGCCTGGTAACACCAGGGTGGGAAGAGCCATTGTTTTAGGCCCTCCCCAGCCTAAATCTTACCAGCCTGCTGCCGCCCGGTCCAGGAGCGCCAATTTTGACGCTCCGGGACCACTGGCACCCGGCTCTTCCCAGTACCCCTGGTGGCATTGGGTACTGGGGTAATAATGGGGGGTTAGTGTTAGCCATTTTATACCGGCTAACACTAGGCCCTGACTTTGTAATGGATTCCGTCTATTAGACGGCTTCCACTACTAAGTCTATAAAGTAAAGAAATAAAGACAACACACAAGTGAAAAAATTTTTTTATTCAAATAAAAACACCCCTACACCCCTCATTGACCATTTTATTAAAAAAAAAACACCAAACAACCGCTGGTCATCGACCTAGTCCACGGAATCCGACATAATCCACAGGATACCGATATCTGAAAAACAAAAAGGGAGAAACACACAAAAAACACACAAACAGGAGCACAACACCCATCATTGTGAGCGGTGTTGTGCTCCTTACAGTATGCAGCATCTTTACAGATCGCTGCTTACAGTCTGGCCCCCAAGGGGTTAAGGGAGGATGTATTGCATCCCCCTTAACCCCTTGGGGGCCAGACTGATGTCAGACTGCACCCATCCCAGCAAGGAAGGGGTTAAGTGACCCCCCTTCCTTGCTGGGAGGGGTGCAGTGCAGGGGAGGGGGTGAGGAGAGCTCTATACTGACCCCGATGTGTCCTCTTCGCTGGTCCGCAGCACAATGAAGTCACTGTGCTGCGGACCCGCTAACTATATGTGCGCTCAGCCGATCAGCCAATCAGCTGAGCGCACATATAATTCTAAATGTTTCTTCTAATAATGCTATTGTGATAACATAATTAGAAGAAACATTTGATGTTTTAATTAAAGTAAAGTGATGATTAGTACAGAATGCTCTATTGCCGGCAATATGAATTAACGGCTTACTGGAGCTTCCTGTACTAATTAATATTTAATTAATAAAACACATTTTCGTTGTAATAAAATCAGTTTCGTTGTTCAATAATTTAATTTAAACAAATCCATCATTGTGCAATTAAATATACTGTCAAAAAATAAATATATATATATATATAAATATACATTTATATATATATATATATATATATTTATTTTAACAGTATATTTAATTGCACAATGATGGATTCGTTAGAATTAAATTATTGAACAACGAAAGGGACTTTATTACAAAGAAAATGTGTTTTATTAATTTAATATATTAACTATTAGAGGCATCGGCATTCGGCATCATTGCCGGCTATTTTTTAAGTACTCCGTACGGACCGCCTGTCAATTCAAATACGCATTTCCAGCCGCAAACAATGGTCTTGTTCATTTTTTATGGGTCCGTTTACGATAGGGCCGTAGATTCATACATAGTGTGCACTGTGCAGCCGTTATCTTATACTTTCCAGCGTACGCATGAACCGGAAAATTTCCGGCCGATGATTTACCGCCCGCAATACAGCCGCACAGATACATAGTGTGAACCTAGCCATAAGGCGCATCGGACTATAAGAACCACTTTCGATTTCTTCGAAAATTATAGGATTTTATGTGCGCCTTATAGTCCGATGCGCCTTTTATGTGAATTAATTCTTCACTTGAGTTAGGGTAAGTTCAAACTGAGTAAATCAGGCGAAACTCTCCACCACGGAATCCCGCCTGCCTCAATGTGCCATAGCCTGTCAATGCTGCGCTAAGCCTTACAATTCGGTGTGCCTTATAACTGGGTGCACCTTATCAACCCGTGCGCCTTATACAGTATATGAACCTAGACATTTTAGCAGGCGCTCTTTGGTAATGCGCCTTATAATCCGGTGCGCCTTATAGTCCGAAAAATACAGTAGTTCCCGGCTCTCTGCTTGTTTTATGCACCAAAATAAAAGACTTTGGGGGAGATTTATCAAACTGGTGTAAAGTAGAATTGTCTTAGTTGGCCCTAGGAACCAATCAGATTTCACTATTCATTCCTCACAGACTCTTTGAAAAATGAAAGGTGGAATCTGATTGGTTGCTGGGGGCAACTAAGCCAATTCTACTTTACACCAGTTTGATAAATCTTCCCCTATGTTTCAGCAGCTAATAGTTCTACTGAAGACACGGAACACATGGTAAGGGAGCCTTTTGGCATCTCCTGGGTGCTGCTAGTAGCATTGCCAGGAAAATCTAAGTGATTGGTTTGCTTTATCTTTTACAAGTTTATGGCACTACACAGTCTTCCAGAGGAATGAAAATCCGCTTAAAGATTGGAGTGCCATAGACTGTAATAGAAATCAGTATCTCAACAGATTTCACCATGAAACTTGCAGCATGAAATCTACTGCACATGTGGTATGTGTGGATGTACACTTATAAACCTATGATAAGTTAGAACGAACCAGATGATGTTCTGGTTTGCTCCAACTTACTGTAAGTTCTCTCATCTCTCAAATACAGACAAATCAAAAAATGTGTACTTACATAAATTTATAATATATAAGCTCGCTCTCACTCTTTCTCTCTCTCTCTCTCTCTATATATATATATATATATATATATATATATATATTTATTTTAGTATACTACACAGTATGGACATCACACATACATAGAGCATAAACAGCACACTATACATACCATAGAACATCACACATACATAGAGCATAAACAGCACACTATACATACCATAGGACATCACACATACCATTGCACATTGTACTTTTTACACACAAATACAGTGGACTTACTTTTTGTAGCTAGGTGCAGTCTATAAAGGGTTAAATCATCAGGCAGAGGTCAGACTGATGGTCTCACTTGCCAACTAAGCCTTGGCAACTAAGAGAAAAGCATTTTGGGAAGTTTCTTAAGGTGGCCACAGCAATTATGGGCAGAGAGATAATCCCCAGTCCAGACCTAAAGCCATTACAGCTGCCCCCCCCCGACTCACATAGTGGCCCGGACACAGCACGGCTGATTCCCCACAGTGACAACCTCTTCCTGCCCCCAGCTCAACTGTTATAGAGGGCAGGACTTACACAGATGCTTCTCTTCTGCTGTGGCCGGGTCGGTGGTGGATCCGTTCCCACACAGGATGCCTGTGTGCCGGGTCATTAGCAGAGCCTCAGGGGAATGGCAGGAAGTCCATGCTGCCTCCTTTCTCCTCTTCCCTGCAGTCACAGGCAACAAAAAGAGCCTCCCAGGGTGTGTGCTGACTGCTGAGTGTGGGGGCGCAGTGAGGTCTGGGGGCGCAGGACACAATATCACTGCTGCTGAGAGAGATTTAAGGGGAGCGCCCCCTAGCTGTCAACACCCCGTGCTGTTGCCTATTCTGCACGGTGCTAGAAATGGCCCTGCTTTGAACCACCCCTCCATCCCTCCTCCCCACCCTCTTCATCATTAGGAATGCCACTGGCAGGATTTTTCCTATTCCTCTGCAGTGAACACTGCACAGGTGTCTTAACGATCCAGCCCATGTGCCAGGCTGACACAGGAGATGAATAGGAGAATATCTGCCTGGGGCATTCCTAATGATGAGGAGGGCGGGGAGGAGGGACAGCGAGGTTGTGCAAGCCTAATGCCTACATTAGGCTGCAAGTTTAAAACTTGTTTTTAGGACAATAACTGCATCACCTCCCGATCAGACCCCAGGACAGATCTTGATTTAAAAGCAGCTATCGGAAGGTACAAGCGTTTTGGGGGAGTCAGATTGTGGGTACAGAGTCGCTTTAAATTCAATGGACTTTTCAATTAAGCCACACCCAAAGGCCAATTTGTAAACCCAAACTACAATAATGTAACAGCCGTCATTGCAACAGCCGTCATTGGGGTGGCCAGACAGCTAAATAAAGTCCGTTATTTTAGACTCAAAATAATGGACGTCATTTTAAGTGGAGCTAAAAAAAAAACGTTGTGTGAACATAGCCTAAGTAACTAATTTCTCATCTATAGCCAAAATATAATCAATGTTTAAAGATATGATATATTGTGTAAAAAAAATATGAATGTCTGTAATTTATAGAACCAGTGTGACTCATTCAAAAGAGCACATCTAACAGCCACATTTTCACTGATTTGTTCTATAGGGAAGATTTTTATTTTTCATCCTCCAGTCATCTCCTACAGGAGCATGAAAAATGCTTTGAAAAAATAAAAATCTTTCCTATTGAACAAATCAGTGAAAATGTGGTTGTTAGGCCTTTTTGAATAAAAGAAAATCACACTGGATCTATAAATTACAGATATTGATACCTCTAGGACTAAATGAGATTATTAAGCATGTAAGATACTTCAGAAATCTATTTTAACACAATATATACTATTTAATAAACATATGTATTATATTTTGGATATAGATGAGAAATTAGTTACTTGCTAATAGTTATCTTGTCCATAAACACAGATTAAGCGCTGTTAGTATTCACACAATGTTTGATTTGTAAAAAAGTTTCCTTCCGATCATCCTGTTTAAAAGAGTCAATTCTGTGTATAAATAGGCGTAGTTTGGACCAAGCGAAAGTGGCACAATTGTACGCTATTAGCGCAGAATGACGGATAGGGCCATGTGCTTACATTTTCTGGCTATCTGTCTTGCTACCTATAGTGGTGTGTTCAGAGAACTATGTACGAGATGCCAATGAATGGAAGACACACACCACTTATGAGGTACTTAGGAGGTACAGATTGTTGTGCATATAATTTCTGTACAATTTATGATCTGTGGAGTGAGCCTCTCTATACTGTATCTTAAGATCTATTAGACTGGCAAGAGATTACACATACATCACTAACCTTGTTTGCTGTCTGTCAATGTGGATCATAGCGGCTGTTGTGAGGGACTCAAAGCAGCACACGCTGTATATCCTATGGTCAATTATGGTGTATTACTAACTCTGTTTGCTTTCTGTGAATGTGGTGTATTCCTAACCTTGTTTGCTTTCTTTGAATGTGGATCACACTGTGCTACCAGCCGTACATTGCACAGAGGGCTATGGCGAATAGGATTGCAGGCACACCCAAAGGTGCCCAATATCTAGATAGAAATAAAATAAAGTTCCTGCAGCCGATGTGGCAGTATCAGCCGAAGGAACATGTAAAACATGTAAAAGCATGTCAAACAATGGCCACTGTTTTAACAGCGTGTGAACATAGCCAAGTATGCAGTAAAAGCTAGCCACATTGTGCAATGAATAGACCAAATGCAAAATTATAAGTTTTTTGCTTGAAATTCTTTGCCTATTCATCTCTGGCAAAATAGGAGCAGAATTTGATGGGAACGCAAGCGTAATTCAAGCTGAAATTCAACCATAATTCAATCCCCATTGACTTCTGTGCAAATAAAACATGTATTCTATCGGCCATAATTTGTGAGTCCGAGAATTGTCTGGCGACCTCTTCCGAGTTGAAGACATTCACCGGGATATGGGATTATCAGATTGCCTGTGCCTTTTTGATGTGTGAACGTGGCTTTTGGGTGATGTGGGTGTAATATACATCCACATTCACCGGGTGAGTTCAATACCGATATACATATGAATGAGCGCTGCCTCCCCATTGTATTTTCTCTATTGACTTCTTTAGGATTCCTCTAGCGAAATCCACCCAATGAATTGACATGTCAATTCTTTGGTCGGAACGCTGATCCACATGGAATTTTCCTGATGCAAATTCCGCCATGTAAACAAATGAACGGAAAGCCCATTCAACACAATAGAAAAATGAAATGTTCATTTTTTTAGGGGCAGAAATTCTGTGTGTATATCATAGTGTGAACACACACAAAATGTGGAAGCAGAAGACTAGTAAGCAGAATTACATTTCTCCTGTAAGGCTATGTGCACACTGAGCAATTCTCGAGGAATTGTAGCTGAAAGTTTTGAGGCAGAATTCAAGCAGAATTTAAGCCCCCCATTGACTTCTAAAGGATTCCTCTAGCAGATCTACAGCAGAAAATTCTGCTTGGAAATTCTGCAGTGTGAACAACAGAGCAGAAAACCCATTGAACACAATGGGACTTTGCTCTGTACATATTTTACAGGAGGAATTTCAAGCTGAATTCCTCGCCTTTTCCTCAGTATGCACATACCCTAAGGGTATGTGCACACTACACTGAGCAAGGGCCCTTGCACACTGAGCAATTCTCGAGGAATTGTAGCTGAAAGTTTTCAGGCAGAATTCAAGCAGAATTTAAGCCCCCCATTGACTTCTATAGGATTCCTCTAGCAGATCTACAGCAGAAAATTCTGCTCGGAAATTCTGCAGTGTGAACAACAGAGCAGAAAACCCATTGAACACAATGGGACTTTGCTCTGTACATGTTTTACGGGAGGAATTTCAAGCTGAATTTCAAGCTGAATTTCAAGCTGAATTCCTCGCCTTTTCCTCAGTGTGCACATACCCTAAGGGCTCGTTCACACAGAGCAAAAGCAGCTGAATTTCTGCGCTGAATCAGCGCTGAAATTTCAGCCGTTAAAATAGGTGCAGAGCTAATTTCCATTGTGTTGAATGGAAATTCTGCTCTGCAGTTCACACGGTGGAATTTCCGCACTGAACTAATCCGCTTTCTGCCAAAAGAATGAACATGTTCATTCTTCCACTAGCGGAAGCCTATACAAACCAATGGGGCTCTGATTTTCTGTTTCAGCGCGGAATACGCGCGTATTGAGCGCGGAATACAAGTGTAATACAAGCGGAAATTACGCCCTGAATCAGCGCAGAAATGGGGAAAAAAGGGTGAGGAGGATTCTAGTATATATTCTGGTATAGTCTAGTTTACTCGCCAAATACTCGCTGAATTTCAGCGCTGAATGCATGCGGAATCAGCGCGGATTCCTCGAATATTCCGCGCTGAATTTGTCAAGAGCTGATTACGAGCTGAACACTTTCCTAGCGGAATACGCAGGGATTCCGTCAGTTGATTTCAGGCGGAAATATTTCCTCGCGTAATCTGGCCCTTTTGCTCTGTGTGAATGTAGCCTTTAACCGAGAAGAGAGGTTCTCCCTCTTCCAATTTGTAGACTTAATGAATCAAAGTTTTAATCCACCTTGCTAGTGTATCCTAGGAGGCTTTTTCCCCTTTGTTGGCCCCAGTAAATTGTACAAAGAGGTTCTCTTAAGTATCTGTGAGGAATTCCTTGGGCGGACAGTGGAATCCGCCCGAGCAAAGAATGTAGTCTATGTGATTGGCGGAGAGCCAAGCAGGAGCATGTGGGAGAGTGTGGCGGAATCTGCAGAAAATGCAGCATACGGATTAAGTAGTCTGAATGCGTTTTTGTGTACGTTAAAAAAAATTTTTAACAGTTTTTTTTAATGGAAGGCAATGGAAAAATGGGCTTGTAAGCCTCTTGGCTGAGGTGATGGCTACGAGAAACAAATCTTTATAGTATAGCTATTTCAGGTCAACATCTAATGGCCTAAAAGCATTGATCAGTGTATTACTTATATCTAGGGATAAGCGAACTTTTGAAAAGTTCGGTTCGATCCAGCAAACTTTTGTGAAGTTCGGATTCGTACGAACCGAACCTAAAACGAACCTTGCTATAACGGGTGAATAATTGCAGCTACAATAGTGGGAGTCTGATAGGGTATAGTTTTGTTTAGTTGCAGTATTACAATGAAAAAAGTGGAAAAAATCTAAGTGCAAAAATAGTGAAAAAAAATTAGCCAAGGTGTAAGTGATTACATGGGACATAGGACACATAGTTCCTTGGACCCAGCAGGGTGGAAAACAGACATTTGACAGTGGAACCAGCAGCAGTAATAGTACTGTATTGGACCCAGTATGGTTGAGAACAGAAAATTGACGTAGGAGGAGGAGGAGAAAGTAGCACTTGATTGCACCAAGCCCAGTATGGTTGAAAAGAGACTATTGGAGGAAGCGGCACTACTTGATTGCACCCAGCCCAGTATGATTGAGAACAGACTATTTGAGGAGGAGGAGGCAGTATCCGATTGCACCCAGGCCAGTATGGTTGAGAACAGAAAATTGACATAGGAGGAGGAGGATGTTCAGCCTTGGAGTGGTGGCCTGGGAATCCTCGCTGATGATGTTGTTGAGCGCACTTTCCAGAACACAGATGAGTGGGATGATGTCGTTGATCCCATAGTCATACCTGCTCACAGAGTCGCGTCCTCAAAAGGGATCAACAATTGGCAGGACATGTTCGAAGAAACCTGTGCACTATGAGGTTTATCACATGTGCCATACAAGGTGTATGACTCCCTGCTCCCTCCCTGCTGCACTGCAGAGACAATGTGGGCTACAACACTTTCCACCGTTAGTTGACCTGGGGTCAGCCATTCATATATATCCTCCCTGATAGTCCAGAGGAGCTCCTCCCCACTGTGGCTCCGTTCACCCAGGCTCACAAAATGGCGGACAGCCTGAGAGCGTCGGGCCTAACATCGTTGGTAAGACCCCGGGGCAGGTTGGACTACAGTCAAAGCAGTGGATGGTTGCAAGCTGGTGGAGGCAGAACATAGGTGATAGGACAGATGATGGGACTTTTTTTCTCTGGGACAGTGACGGGACTTTTTTTTTTTTTTAACTTTTTTGTTGCGGCTAAACAGGGTTTTCCTATTTTTTGAACCTTTATAGTAAAGATATCAACTGAGATTTTTACTTAATAAATTCGATCAGCTTGAACACTGAAGTTGCTTTCATGTGTCTTGGTTGATACTCACAGACAGCTGTCACATTACATTTTTGATTAGGCAGCACCCAGGTATATCTGAGGAGACTAATTTAAGGTCTCACCCTAACAGGGGTGACGGCACACATCTTGATATTCACAGAAAACCAGGATACAAGGGATTATAGGAGTAATAATCCCTTGTATCCTGGTCTATTCTGTGATTTTATTTGTTATTGTTATTTTAATCAGATTCGTTACGAACTTTCTCAAAGTTCGGTTTGGTGACGAACCAAATTTTTTGCAAAGTTCGTAACAAATCTGGTTTGTTACGGTTCAGTTCGCTCATCCCTACTTATATCATTCTGTTCAGCTGTTGTCCTAATATGCAGGAGAATAGGATTCTTGCTGCACTACTCCCTCCGCCCTCCAGCTACCGATTGACAGTTGACTGCCTATACATAGCATGGATATATACCTACCAATCAGCAGCTGATGGGCGGGGATTGAACTACCTCTTTAAGTCCCAAGTTGCAGTCGCAGCTGGAGTGTTGGTATGAGGTTATTTTTTTTACAGCCATAAAGAATCTTGTAATTAAAGGCTGATTTGAGAAATTCCCATCTGTAAATGTGTTGATTTCAGTCAGATGAGCATGTAAGGTTTTAAAGTGTCTCTAAAGTGCCCTAACTTTGTACCACCCCTTCGTCCCTCCTCCCCGCCCTCTTCATCACTAGGAATGCCACTGGAACATTTTCTCCTGTCTGACATTACACAGGTACCTTAACGATCCAGCCCATGTTCAGTATTCACACAGCTGATGAATATGAGACAATCTGCCTGGAGCATTCCTAATTATGAGGAGGGCGGGGACGAGGGACAGAGAGGTTCTGACAGCCTAATGCATAACCAATCTAGGCCCCGGCCATTGGGCTGCAAGTTTAAAAGTTGTTTATTTAGGACAATAACTGCATCACCTGCCGAACGGACCCCAGGACAGATATTGCAGCTTTCCAAAAGTACAAGTGGTTTTGGGAGGTCAGATTGTGGGTACAGAGTCACTTTAATATTTTATTGAAACCACACTGGAAAAACTGTAAAACATTAGGCTCCTGATGTTTTTGCTGCTGCATCCACAAAGGGAAGGTCTTTCGTAGTTTACTATAATTGGCGTTAGAGGAAGGTTTTCTGGCTGCAAGAAAGGTTTTTATTACCTCTTCTAGAAGTCCCTGTTCTTTTAGCCTGTTGGTTTCAATAACCAAGCTGTCTTTGTGGGGAGGCATTATCCAGGGAGGCATTATCCAGTAGACTCCTTGAGTCAATTCCAGGAGGACAGGTAACAAGGCCCTGTGAGGCCAGGATGGAGTCACTGATATTGTTAGTGGCCTCTTTTCTTGATCTTTGCCAGGATTCTTGGGATCAGAGGCACTGTGGGGTAGATGTCGACAAACTTTCAAACTTGACGATTGACTCTTGTAGCCATCAGTGTTCTTTTCACCAGGCTCATTATTCTGATTATTGTGTTATGTTAAAAGCATTGTGGTAAATTAGCTATGCTATTCAGTGTGATTAGAGAACCACCTACTGGCTGTATTTAGTATTAACTCACTTGTAAAAGTAAGAGGCCTTATGGGTAGAGCAAAGAATTCTGGGCATCCAAATTAGTCTTAAAGGAGAATTCCGGGGTCTGTTCAAAAAAACCAATCACCAAATAAACAAGGGATCTTTTCCCCCTTTGGAATAGTAACAGTTTGAGCCCCAAATCGCCACTCTAGGACCCCCACATCGCCTGTTCTGGTTATCAGCTGGTCTCTCCACACTTCCTGTCAGAAGTCCCAGCCCCTCTTCCTTGCTGCTGTACCTGTCACGCCCACTGTATACTCCCCTCTGCTGCTTGTCCAGCCCACTCAGTAAAGCCTTGCTCTGTGTCCCACCCCCTGAATGTTACCAGCCCCCCTAATGCTTAGCCTGTAGTCCTGCCACATGCATTCTCTGTGGCATCACTTGTAGTGTCTAATGTACACTTTACAATTCACCAGGTACTATACACAACCCCCCTCTCCTCCTCTTCTGATCACAGCACACAGTGTCTTTATAGTGTGCCTACACAGCCTGTCATGTGTTGTTCCCCCAGCAGCCCCCATCCCTTCTCATCCCAGCACACACACAGGCTCCCAGCCTCCTCCAGCCAGTCATGCTGTATCTCCCCCCTGCAGCACAGCTCCTCCCGTTCTGAGCACAGCATGGAGCTCTCAGTGACCCTGCTCCAGCCTGCCATGCTCTCTCCTTCCCCCCAGCAGCCCCCACCCCATCCCTTCTCATCCCAGCACACACAGGCTCCCAGCCTCCTCCAGCCAGTCATGCTGTATCTCCCCCCCTGCAGCAGAGCACCGAGCTCTCAGTGACCCTGCTCCAGCCTGCCATGCTCTCTCCTTCCCCCTGCAGCCCCCACCTGTCAGCGTTCTGGTCACAGCTGACACGGAGCTCCCAGCCTGCCTGCTCCCGCCCTCCATCGTGCTCGCTCCTCCCCCTCCTCATCAGCATTCTGATTGCTCTACACAGAACGGGTGCCTCTACACAGGAGGGAGGCTTCTGTATGCATATGTATGAGGCTGGGAGGCGTGCCAGCAGCTCATAGGAACGCCTGCACAGTGACGTGGTCAGCCCTACATCACGACCCAAGCTGCAGCAGGGACCCTGCACTCGTCGTGACGTCAGCCCAGAATGCGGAAGTAAGCCACTTCCTGCAGCTGGGGACACAGAGAAAAGTCTGGTAAGGGGCTATAATCTGACATGAGTGTACATTAGGAACTTATATAACTTTTTATGTGGGGAGGAAATGGGGGAAAAAAAATTTCACCGGACTTCTCCTTTAAGCAGGAAGTTCCCAACAGTACTCTATATTGCATCCTCTTGTATGGCTAAGTTCACTACCCTGGACAAAGTATATCTGGTAAGAGAAATATCTTTGTTTCTGTGATATTATGTTATGTAGAACTGTTCACTGAGTTAGATTGCAGTTGTTACTCAGGGAGTTGGTGATTGTTAGAAAGCCATGTGTTCACATGTATAGGCAGCCATCTTGCCATGTGCTTTCACTGTTAATTGTACTATGTCATGGTAATGAGATTTTATGCTCATTACTTATACCTGTGTTTTTGTATTCTAGTTTTACCACTCACTCTCTCATGATCATATGCTCACATGTTCATGCTGTTAACCAATAAACAAGTTAGACTACAGAGAACAATCTGCTTATTTTGGAAGACAGGAAAGGTTTATGCTGTATGTCAGACTGCACACAGTGACAACGTGTAAGAAGACAGAACAGTAAAACAGATACTTGTCACAAGTGATAGTGGATTGGACTATACAGATCATGCTTATGGTCCTACACGCAGATATTGTAGCAGCCACCATATAGTCATAAGCAACAAGTGTGCAGCTCCCAGCAAGTGCAGCACGATTCAGACCAGGCTGAGATCTGTTCCTTACTAGATTGAGTCCCACACAGAGACGTTCAGCAGTCCACAAGCTGGCACACAATGTCTACTAGCAAGGCATCTTAAGTCAGGACGAGGTCCCAAGCAAGCCACTCTATCAAGTCTTTAATAAAAGAAAGTGCTGTTCTTGCTCGTGCTGCTCTTGCTCGTGCAGCACAGGGCATTTTCTAGGTAATTTTGACTACAGGGCGAATCTTGCTAAAATCCCTCCCTCCCCCCCCCCCCTTCGAGTGAAGTCGGGGGGGGGGGGGGTGTTACTATGAAGAAGCAGTGTGTGTATTATGGCATAGAGCAGTGTTATTTAACCTTTTTTTTAACTTGAGGCAAAAAAAAAAGTAATTCAGTGACTCACAGGTGACGTCTTCTTTGATCTAAGGCGTCACTTTTCCTCCCCTTCTGGCCCGGACCACCATGATGATTTTTGCAGCAACAATTTATCTCTTCTGAACCTGCCAGACAAACATTTTAGGTTCTGCACTTTTACAACAACTTTCACTTATTTGTGTCATGTGCAGTAGAGTCAGTAGGTATGCGGGTTGCCCCCTGTATGTACGATTCCTTGTTGTACCCCCATATAGTAATAATGCCCCCTGCATTGCCTCTATATAGTAATAATGCTCACTGTGCAGTACCCAAATAATAATAATCCTCCCTGTGCTGTCCCCATAGCAATAATCTCTCCAGTGCTCCCCCTTATAGTAATAATCCCCCAGTGCTCCCCCTTATAATACTAATCCCCCCAGTGCTCCCCCTTATAGTAATAATCCCCCCAGTGCTCTCCCTTATAGTAATAATCCCCCAGTGCTCCCCCTTATAGTAATAATCCCCCCAGTGCTCCCCCTTATAGTAATAATCCTCCAGTGCTCCCCCTTACAGTAATAAACCCCCCTGTGCTCCTTCCCATAGTAATAATCCCCCCCCCCGCATTGCCAAATATATATACACACACACACAAAAACATTATACTCACCTTATCCTTGCATACGGCGGGGTCCTTTTCTCTTCTCATCTTCTCCTCCAGCCTGGAACAGGATGGATCCTCCAGCAGAGAAGATGCGTGCATGGGCGGCAGCCTGGTGGCTGAGTGCAGTCTGGGGGGAGCTGCAGGGGATTTGCTGGGGAGCTGCTGGCGTTTATATGGGCAGGTGATGGGGTGGAGGGCGGCGCGCACGCCACTGAGTGAGGTGCCACCAGCGAGGTCCGGGGAGGGAACTGGGGGGGATCTGCCAGGGAGATGCGACAGGTGATGGGCCAAGTGCAGGGGCAGATGATGGGGCGGCCGGCGCGCACGGCGATGAGTGAGGTCCGGAGGGTGCCACCAGCGCCCCTGCACTGTCGGTGCCCAGTGCAGTCGACAGGCCCGCCCGCCGCTAGAAACGGGCTTGGTGCAGAAGCTGAGGCAGCAAAAGTAAAATCCTCTTTTGCTGCTCAAGAGATGCAATTGAAGCTAAAGTAAGCAGATCAGGAAGCAGAGAGAGCATGCCTGCAAGTATCTCTGAAGGCAAAGAGAGCACGCCTGCAAGCATCACTTGAAAAACTTGCTGCAGAGAAAGAAGCAGCAGATGTGCTGGCCAAATCCAGGAAGTGATGGAGTTTTCAGAATCTGAGAAACACAGCAGTATACTGGGGCCAAACCTAGAACATCAAGATCCAGATCAGAATATGTCCATCAACATCCTGGAATAGATGACAGCCATGATCCAATACATCGACCAGCCTATACAGATTACCAGAGACCTTACCATGAACCACAATATTATAAACAAGAAGGTGTGCAACAAAGTGACGTCAGCTAAAACTACCGTTCTACATAACAGAAGATACAGCCTCCCCTCCGTCTTAAAAGGACACCCTTCGCTTCAGAACGGTATTATACAGATTGTCCTAAGCCAGAAGCTCCGAAAAGGTATGGTGACTAGTGATGAGCGAGTACTAAAATGCTCGGGTGAGGAATTTTTCCCGATACTCGGGTGCTCGTTTTGAGTAACGAACCCCATTGAAGTCAATGGGAAACTCAAGCATTTTTGCAGGGGACCCAAGTTTGGTAGAGGGAATGTTGTGTGAAAACCTGTCAACCTCAGAAAATGATGGAAACACCATGGAAATGGACAGGAAACCGCAGGGGCAGCATGCATGGATGTCTCTGAGGCTGCCATTAAGCCAAATTCTTGGCAACAGCCTGGTTAAAACAGAGGTAGCATATGAACCACTCAAAAACTTAGCCTGACACAGTATGGCAGTGATGACAGAGTGACCAAGGTGAAAGCGGTAGCAGGTGAGCCTCCCCAAAATTATGCCACACACAGCATAGCGGTGATGATAGAGTGACCAAGGTAGAAGCAGTAGCAGGTGAGCCTCCCAAAGATTATGCCACACACAGCATGGCGGTGATGACAGAGTGACTAAGGTAGAAGCAGTAGCAGGTGAGCCTCACAAAAATTATGCCACACACAGCATGGCGGCGATGACAGAGTGACCAAGGTGGAAGCGGTAGCAGGTGATCCTCCAAAAAATTATGCCACTCACAGCATGGCGGTGATGAGAGTGACCAAGGTGGAAGCAGTAACAGGTGAGCCTCCCAAAAATAATGCCACACACAGCATGGCGGAAGAAGAATTGGCTGTTGGCTGAGAATTGAAGGAGGAGGAGGAGGAAGAGGAGGAGAGGAGATACCAAGAATCTTTGTTTATTTTTATAAATGTCAGCCTATCAGCGCTGTCAGTTGACAGGCGGGTGCACTTATCAGTGATGATGGCACCAGCTGCACTGAAGACCTGCTCTGACAACACGCCAGCAGCAGGGCAGACCAGCACCTCCAAGGCGTAAATATATATATCCAGCTTTGCAACCCAGTAGTTGTATGTAGCAGAGTGATCGGAAAGGACATTGGTATGGTCAGCAAGTTACTCCCTCACCATCTGTCTGAAGGCTTCCCCCCTACTCTGTATAGACTGGGGACGGGTGACATAGTCTTGCTGGGGTGCCATGAAACTGTCAAAGGCCTTTAAGAGTGTTCCCCTGCACCTTGACAGGCTGCCTACTCCACCCCTCCTCTCCAGCGCTTTTTGGACCACAGAACTACGTCCTCTGGCGCTAGTGGTGTCAGATGGGAAGTAAATTTTCAGCTTCTGCACCAGGGCCTGTTGATATTGATTCACTCTCATACTGCGTTCCTCGGCGGGAATGAGAGTGGGAAAGTTCTGTTTGTACCGAGGGTCCAGAAGGGTGAAAACCCAGTAATCGGTGTTGTCAAAAAAAAATTTAACCCGAGGGTCACGGGAAAGACAGCCTAACATAAAGTCAGCCATATGCGTCAGGGTCCTAACATGCAAGAATTCCCTCTCCTCAATAGACTGACTCTCAATTTCCTCCCCCTCCTTCTCCACCAATTCCTCCTCTTCAGGCCATAAGCGCTTAACAGCTAAGGATTGAGCATGGGTACCCTCTTCAGTTGCGCCAGCAGTGTGCTCCTCTTCTTCCTCCTCCTTTACTTCGTGCTGAAAAACTGACGTCAGGGTGGTCTGGCTATCTAGCGGCGGATGCTCTTTCCCCGTCTCCTGAGATGAAGGCAAAGTCTCAGACTTCAGGCTGAACAGGGAGGTTTGAAGCAGACACAGCAGCGGGATGGTGCGGCTGATGATGGCGGCATCACCGCTGACCATCTGTGTTGACTCCTCAAAGGGGCCCAGTACCTGACAGATAGCAGAAATCCACATCCACTCCTAATTGTAGATTTGAGGAAGTTGACTGACCTGACTACAGCTTCTCATCGAGGTTGACATCTGGTATTCCAAAATGGCTCTGGGTTGCTGGTAAACCCTGGCTACCATCTTGAAGGTGGAATTCCATCGCGTGAGCATGTCGCACAGCAGTCTGTGAGTCAGCAGTTGCAAGCGCCTTTGCAGTGCCCTAAGGGTTACGGCATCCGTGGTTGACTTGCGGAAATGCGCACAGATGTGCCACACCTTGGTGAGCAAGTCAGCCAAATTAGGGTAGGTCTTAAGGAACCGCTGCACCACTAGGTTGAACACGTGGGCCAGGCATGTTACATGTGTGAGGCTGCCGAGTTGCAGAGCCGCCACCAGGTTCCGCCCATTGTCACACACAACCAAAAACCACACGAGCCAAAGATCTCTCTGTGCCATGATGCCCTGCAACAGTTCCTTGGCCGTGTGCCTTTTGTCGCCTAAGCTCAGTAGTTTCAACACCGCCTGTTGGCGCTTACCCATCGCAGTGCTGATGCAGCTAGCGCTACGAAATGGAGGCGACGTGCTCGTGGAGGGTTATACTGACGAGGAGGAGGAAGAAGAGGAGGAGAAAGAGGTAAACAAATTATGAGAGACCGCGTCCGAGGTAGGCCCCGGAATCCTGGGTGTGGGCAGCACATGAGCGGAACCAGGATCAGACAATGTGCCGTAAGGGAGATATAGTGTCCATGCCTGCCAGCACATGTCCACGTGTCCCTGGTTAGGTGGACCTTGTCACTGACCGCGTTGGTCAGGGCACGGATGATGTTATCTGACACGTGCTGGGACGGCACACCGTGAAAAATAGTGGCGGCTGGGGACAGAATACCGAAGGACAGCCACTGCCATGAGGTTCCTAAAAGCCTCTGTCTCTACCAGCCGATAGGGCAGCATCTCCAGGCTCAGCAGTTTGCCTATGTGCACATGCGGGTGAGTGGCAGTGTATCTGCGTCTCCGTTCAAAGGTCTGTTTTAGGGACAGTTGATCGCTGCACTTGGACACCTTGCTGGAGGGTGTGGAGCATAGTGGAGGTGAAGGGGTGGATGTAGGGTGGGAGGCGCTCGTGCCTGAGGCCTGGGCACTGACAGAGCCAGCACGTGACACAGGGGAAGGGGCAGGGGTGTGACTTGCAGTCACTGAACGGCCTTGGTTCCACTGAGTGGGGTGTTTAGCACTCATATGCCTGCGCATGCTGGTAGTGGTTAGGCTGGTAGTGATGGCTCCCCTGCTGATCCTGGCGTGGCAAATGTTGCACACTACAGTCCGTCGGTCATCCGCACTTTCTTTAAAGAACCTACAGACTTGCGAACATCTAGGCCTGGCCAAGGGAGTTTGACTCCGTGAAACAGTTGCCGATCTATTTGCTCTGGCCCTGCTTCTCCCTCTGCCCACCCCTCTTCCTCTTCCAACCGGTCTTGTGGCTCAACTTGCCTCCCCCTCAGAAGCACTGTCTTCACTAGGCTTATCCACCCAGCTCAGGTCAGTCACCTCTTCCTCATCCACCAGCTCCACCTCCAATTCCTCACTCTGCTCTCCACTTTGAGTTATATCCATGACAACAACCTCACTGTCTGACAACCGGGTCTCATCGTCATCATCAGACACCTCTTCAAACCCCACGTGCAAGTCCCCAATCTCATCACCCACTGACTGAGTGAGCTGCATAGTTTGGGCATCGGGACAGATCGACTGCTCCGGTTGCTCAGACTCAAGGAAGGGTCCAGAAAATAGTTCCTGGGAGCATGGTGGTGGATCTGAATCCCTCCTTTCCCTGGAGGGGCCAGGCTGTGGGGAAGGAGGCTGAGCTGCTGGAGCAAGGGTTCCACTCCCTTGGGTAGCGTGGGTTGACTGTTTGGAAGACTGGGTGGTGGATAAATTACTGGACACATTATCCACTATCCACGTCATCACCTGTTCACACTGCAGCAGTTTCAATATCGGTCTACCATGAGACCCCGAAACTTGCGCGAAGAAGCTATGGAGTGAATTCTGCGGTGTGCCACTGCTCCCTCCTCACCATTTTATGGACTCTGCACAGTCAAGACTGAGATAGCTGAACTAAAGATCGAAGCAAGCCAAGAAAATATATTACTGAGACTACTGTTGGAGGTAGTCGTATAGAGTCTGGGTGTGCAAATGCAGCTATATACTGTCTGCCACCCTCTCACACAAGGCAATCAGTAGTGAGCTTGGATATGCCTTAAGTAAGAAATGTAGAAATCAGAAAATATACTGGTGGTCCCACTAGTTTTTGGGAGGCTGTGGTATGCAATGTGTTGGTGGCTGCAGCTATACACTGTGTGACACCCCCTTACCAAGTGCAGTCACTAGTGAGCTTAGATATGACTTGAGTAATAAATACAGAAATCACTAGTTTTTGGGAGCCTGTGGTATACAATCTGTTGGTGGCTGCAGCTATACACTGTCTGACACCCCCTTACACAGTGCAATCAGTACTAGTGAGCTTAGATATGCCTGGAGTAAGAAATACAGAAATCAGAATATATACTAGTGGTCCCACTAGCTTTTGGGAGGCTGTGGTATACAATTTGTTGGTGGCTGCAGCTATACACTGTGTGACACCCCCTTACACAGTGCAATCAGTAGTGAGCTTAGATATGCCTTGAGTAAGAAATACAGAAATCATAAAATATACTGGTGGTCAGTTTCACACTAGTATTGAGCCAAATGTTCATATAGAGCCTGTGTGTAAGTGGTGGTCTGTGGTCTATGGCACCTGTTACACAGGACAATGAGCAGTGAAGTTCAATGCAGGTGTACTACAAATCACCGCAATACAATCTACGACAGCGGCACCACCAGCCACAAAATCATAAAAGAGTACTGAGCACTTCTTAGTGGTCTGTATGCAACACCTATGTCCCCTTTCTGCCAGAAGCCGATCACCACAGTGTGCTGCTGAAATCGTGGTAGCTGCACTGCAAGTCCCAGCCAGCAGTCTGTTGTAATACAAATTAAAAATGACTTAAAGCCCTTAAGTTAGGCTGTTTGGTTCTTTCGCTAGTATTCCCTGCCTACTGTAATGCTAATTCCCTCCCTAACGCTCTCCCTGACAAGCAGCAGCTCTGACCCTAATCTCTTCCAGCATACATGTGAGCCGAGCCTCATCTGATCTGGCCAACCAATCGCTGCTATCGACATGTATGGGTCCCACGTGATCGCAGGATGTTTATTGGCTGAGAAATTGCGCCCAAACTTACAGGAAACAGATGATGAGATTTTCTCAAGCATCACGCGATGCTCGTCCGAGTTACGAGTACCTTCGAGTACCTTAAAACTCGAATGAGTACAAAGCTCAGACGAGCATGTTCGCTCATCACTAATGGTGACACACCTCACACACATCATGACAACAGCACACCAACTCACATGACACTAACCAAGCCTCCATAAACTTTGCTAACTTCTTTGCTAAACAGGAGTTGGTTACAAACAATGTTTTCTCTAAGCTTCAGCCACAGCTCAGGGGAATGGCAAGAGAGATTAGCAATGGTCAGGCAAAGTTGGGCAAATAAAAAACTTGACACAGGAACATCGGTCCATAGTCTAAAAGTGAATGTAGCAGAGCAAATTAAATCTAGTAGAACAGCTCATGTCAAACAACACAGATGCAGCTCAGCCGGCATTGTAGTGTTCTGTCACTCAATTACTCACCCCTGCTGTTAAGGCAATCTGCATCATAAAATGGCCGCCATTGTAATGGCCCCACGTTTTACCTACTCCACGTGCAGCAGCTCAGACAGAATTGTAGCGCTCTGTCTCATGATCTGTCATGGTCCATGAGACAGAACGCTACAATACCGGCTTAGCTGCTGCACGTGGAGTAGGTAAACAGAGGGGCTAGAGAGTGAAGGCAGCAAAGATGCCGCCACAGCAATGGCCCCTCTGTTTACCTGCTACACGTGAAGCTGTGTCTATGGAGCGTTATGTCACTGACTCAACCCCTTCTGGTGGAAAATGGAAAGCAGTCCAAGTGAGTGACGTGGGTCCAAGTCACGCTCCTCCTGGTAAGCTGCAGATGCAGAGTGGGGCCCGTGGCCGGCTTCCCTCCCTTCTCTCCTCGCGGTCTGCTCCTCTCTCTCTAGTGCGCAGTGCAGCCAGCAGTTGTTCCGCACTCCATCGGTCACGCCCCCTCACATTCATTCCTCTGCAGTCTATGAGAGGGAATGGCAGGGCCGGTGCAAGCAGTGCCAGCACCGCCATTCTATCTGTATCTGTGTCCAGAAGAGGACGCAGATACAGTGTTCTTTGAGAGCCATCACCCAGAGATCTCGGGCTGAGCGGGCAGCTGGAGGCAGTAAGCGGGGCCTCCCTGCCTCTGAGCGGCCACATGCTGCGCAGCTTAAAGGGAACGTTGGTTACAAAGAGACTTGTAAAGTTCACTGATCGAGCTGAAAGCTACGGAGCATGGCGAACCTCCTTCTAGAATGCCATCAGAGGCCTGGACCTTTCCTGCAGTGAGGAGTTAGATCTCCTGGTAAAGTGGCTCAAAAGCAAGTCCGTTGAACACGCCAATAGAATCAGAGACATTAACATAAATCATCCGGAAACAGGCTTAAGGATGGTGTGGGAAAGACTTGATGAGTGTTGTGGGTCAGTAGAAGCTATAGAAAGTGCTTTAAATAAGAGAATTGATAACTTTCCCAGAATAGTGAGTAAAGGTTGCCAGAAGCTCATGGAACTGAGTGACCTGTTAATGGAGGTACAGGCTGCTCAGGAAAAAGGAAATCTACCAGGGTTGGCATTCTTAGACACAGCCAGGGGTTTTAATGCAATTGTTCAAAAGGTCCCATATAACTTACAAGAGAAGTGGATCATGCATGGTTCCCATTATAAACAGGTTCATAATGTCCCATTTCCTCCTTTCACAGTGTTTGTAGACTTTGTCACTCAACAGGCTAGAATTAGAAATGATCCCAGTTTTGATTTACTCTCTCATGTTTCACTGCCCCTGGTGTCAAACCTCTCAAAACACCAGTAGCAGTTCACAAAACTAATGATACCTCTACAGGTTTTCCTTCCAGAGTGTTTAAGTCCCCTCAAGAGAAGAATGAACCAAAGGATCTGCGCATGCAATGTCCCATACACAAGAAACCACATCCTCTCCTGAAATGCAGAGCCTTCAGGGAGAAGTCTCTAGAGGACCACAAGAGTTTCCTCAAAGAAAAACACATCTGCTTCAGATGCTGCACTACAACATCGCATTTCGCTAGGAACTGTGAGGTCAGTGTGAAATGCACAGAATGTGGTAGCACAGAACACAACACAGCTTTACACCCTGGGCCACCATCACAGGTTTCAACACAAGTTGAGGAACATGGCGGAAAGCAGATGGACACTGACATGGTAGACACCCAGATGGCAACCACTCAGTGTACAGAGATCTGTAAAGGACTTGTAGGATGAAAGTCCTGTTCAAAAATCTGCCCTGTAAGAGTCGGGATAAGGCAAGCAAGATTTATGCAATCTTAGATGACCAGAGCAACAGGTCTTTAGATAAGTCCACCTTCTTTGACAACTTGTAATTGTAGGGCCCAGTTCCCCCTATTCTTTAAGGATATATGCAGGTACTGTTGAGACAGCTGAGAGAAAACCAACTAGGTAAAAGTCGAGTCTTTGGATGGTCAGACCTGCTTATTTTTGCCAACCATATTGGAGTGCAATCAGATTCCTGACAACAGGTCTGAGATACCTACATCGAAGGTAGCAGCCCCCCCCCCCCCCCCATTTAAAGTGTATAGCTCACCTGATACCTGAATTAGACCCAGAGGCCCCGATACTCTTGGTAGAGATATACTACGAGTCCGTAAAGCTAGAGGAGAGATTAACGGCCATGAATGCTCCATATGCCCAGAGCATTGACCTATTAAGGGTCATTATAGGAGATATCTTTCTAGGAGGAGCACACAAGCCAATCTCAGTCAACAGTATGCTTACTAGAACACTTGTAATACCAAACAAAAAAATATTAAAAAATAGGAGAGCGAACTTTACATCTGATAAAATCATAAATATGTATCGTTAAAAAAGGGAGCACAGATGTTACTCACGCTGAGGAGGGAAGTTTTGAAATGCTCCCCTCCACCTCCAGGTTCTCCTTCAGAAAGATCTCAGCAGGCATCCAGATCAGTCTTTGTTTCTTGTAGCTACCTTTCAGCATCTGGAGAGAAACACTGGGATTCCTGTATCGCTTTCTCAAGTAAATTAAGGGTTCTGTATACACTTTACTAGGTTTTATTCATAACCCAACGCTCATCGATATCAAATCTCATCATGGGATTTTAGATGTTTTTAACCTTTGCCGATTTTCAATAAAGTTTATTATTACTGCAGTTATTACTGGTGTGCGCTTGACTTTTTTGCCCCATTTTTCTCCTGTCCCTCTCTCTATTTACTAAATGTGCTAATGGATAAAGAATACTATCTAGAAGAGACATATAGGATAATAAGAGATGAAAAATATTATAGAAAATTAGATAGTGATCCTAGTGATATGTTTCGGGAAAACCTAAAAAGATTAGTGGAAGAGGGCAAAAAAATGGGAGCCCTCACAAAAGAAGAACAAGAGTATATATTGGTAAAAAATCCGTCTGTTCCTTATTTTTATTTTCTTCCAAAGCTGCAGGAAGACCAGGAAGACCCATTATTGCGGGGGTTGAATCCCTCAGCAGTCACTTGGGTGAGTACATAGATAGATTGCTACAAAAATATGTAATTATTTTGCCTTTATATTTAAAGGACTCAGGAAATCTTTTATCCTAACTGGAAAATGTGAATTGGAAGGAAGGAGACCTGCTTGTTACATTAGATGTAGCATCGTTATATTCAAATATACCACACGACAAAGGAATTGCAGCAGTAATCCAGGTTTTGAAAGAAGATATTTTAATGCCAGATAATCAAAAACAATATATTTTAAATGGTTTAAAGTTCATTTTAGAAAATAAATATTTTGTTTTTGAAAAAAATTTTTTATTCAACATCTTGGGACCGCAATGTGCGCGAAATGCGCGCCAGTTTTCGCGAATCTATATATGGGAGCGTTCGAACAGGAATTTGTATACAACAGTAATTTTATGAAATATATTAATTTTTATGGAAGATTTATAGATGACCTTTTAATATTTTGGAACTGTACTAAAGATGAATTGATGGATTTTATGATTTTTTTTAATAATAACCAATGGGGCCTGAGGTTCACAGAAAATTGTAGCTATACTTAAATTTCATTTTTTGATCTGAATATCTATATAAAGGATGGTAAAATTAATACAAAAACATATTTTAAACCTATTGACGCGAATGGATATTTACACTATCACAGTGAACATAAAAAGGACTGGAAAACTAATATTCCGTTCGGTCAAATGTTAAGGATAAAGCGGAACTGCACAGAAAAGGAAGTATTTGAAGAACAAACCAAAGTACTGGAAGAAAGATTTAAACAAAAAAAACTATCCCAAAAAAATTATTGAAGGAGCAACGAAAAGTGCAGAGGGTTTGGATAGAAAGCTACGGGTAATGAATACAGGAAGGAAAAAGGAAAACCCCAAAAATCTAAAAATGGGAGTTTTTAAAAAAAAATTCAGGGATCTACAAATGTGGAAAAATAGTGTGTAAAACCTGTCCAAATATTGCTAACAAAACAAAAATGCTAAAAAGTAAGGTGTCAGGAAAGGAAATAGCAATTTCACAGTTCTTATCATGTAACAGTGACTTTGTTATATACGTACTGGAGTGCCCTTGTGGCCTACAGTACGTAGGTAGGACGTGTCAGACTCTGAGGAAGCGAGTAAATACACACAGATTTAACATAGTACACAAATTTGCCAAGCATAGTGTATCACGGCATTTTGCTCAGTTCCACAATGCCGATGCCAGCCTGCTGAAAGTGTATCCAGTAGAAAGAATAGAAAACCAGTTACATAGATTTGCGAAGTTATGCAAGTGAGAGCGTTATTGGATTTTTAGGCTAAACACACTAACACCAAATGGTCTAAATGAAATGTTGGAAAGAGTGTAACCACATTGATAAGAATAGAGATTTTTATTGTTTTTATGTATTTATACCTTTTTAACATTGTGCCTCTTTTTGTTTTTTGTAAAATGGTTCCAGTATATGAGGGGGAGGAGCAAAGGGAGGGCTTTTTAAGCTTGCATGTGTGTTTGTTGAACATTGTCCTTGAGAAAGAGATTTGATATCTCTATACGCGTTGGGCTATGAATAAAACCTAGTAAAGTGTATACAGAACCCTTAATTTACTTGAGAAATCGATACAGGAATCCCAGTGTTTCTCTCCAGATGCTGAAAGGTAGCTACAAGAAACAAAGACTGATCTGGATGCCTGCTGAGATCTTTCTGAAGGGGAACCTGGAGGTGGAGGGGAGCATTCCAAAACTCCCCTCCTCAGCGTGAGTAACATCTGTGCTCCCTTTTTTAACGATACATATTTATGATTTTATCAGATGTAAAGTTCGCTCTCCTATTATTTTTTATATTTTTTTGTTTGGTATTTCGGAGACCGGGGAACTGGGAGTTCACACCGGGAGGATCACAGCGAGCCTTGCATAATTATCTTTGGGCGTGTTACTTTTAGGAGTGGTGAAATCCTCACCACTCACCAAGTGTAAGTTCACCATTTCTAAGGATTAGTTCACACAGAAGACGTTACCGCTCCCAAAGTTTTTTCTTTCTTTTCTATTACTAGTACACTAGTGAAAACGGATGTCCTTCACTCTTCCAACCCTGTCAGAGTAGTTTCCTGGTAAAGGAGTTACCACACAGCGCTCACTTGCCTTGTCCGTTCACAGACAAGGCAAGGGTGCACATAGGGTGCACAGTCTTCCATAGGACAAGAGAAGACAACAGGGTCGCAATGTCCATAGAAGGCAGATTGTCCTTGGACATGACAGGGTAGCTTCACACGTACCGACTCGCAGCCGGGCGGGAGAGCAGTACGCCGGGACTCCATGCAGCGAGGACAGGTAATGTATACAGAGTGGGAGCGGAGCGGGAGCTGGGCGGCAGCTGAAGGGGTTAAGCGGCCGGCATAATTACATAAACGCAGCAGTCGTTCAGACCGCTGTGTGTATGTAGTGAAAGTGATCTGCCAGGACCTAGCCGACTCGCAGCGTTATTAACGTTGCAAGTCGGTACATGTGAAGCTACCCTCAAACAGAAACTTAAGAGGACACTAGAAACAAGACAACATTTATTTGCCCTCATGGAGAAAGTATTCCAGAAATCGCACCCACGCTTCAAGACTCTGAGGAGTGTTGGTACAGTATTTACCCATATTCAGCATGTATCATCCAAAGAAACCAGGTCAGATAAGAGTAGTATTTGACTCAAGTGCCCGGTGTTAAGGTATCTCGCTAAATGATGTCCTACTGTCAGGCCCAGACCTCAATAACAGACTTCTAGGAGTGCATCTCCGCTTCCGCAGAGATGCGGTGGCATTTATGGCAGATATACAGCAGATGTCCACTGCTTTCTCATGAAGGAAGAACACAGAAACCTCTTGAGGTTCTTCTGGTACCGTGACAAGGACCCCTATAAAGACTCTATAGAGTACCAGATGAGAGTGCACATCTTTGGAAACTTCCTTCCAAAGTCCTTCCACTGCAGTCGCCATCTATGATCTCAGACATTCTGCCAGAGAGGGCGAAGAGAGGTACAGTATGGGTCGGATGTTTTGTGGAAAAGGACTTTTATGTGGATGACTGCTTGAAATCCACAGCCACGAATGAGATTTTAGTCTTCTCAGAAGGGCACAAGAAATACTCGCTTTGTCTAATTTGAGGTTGCACAAAATTGCTTCTAACAGCAGAAAAATAATGGAAGCCTTTCCCTCCTAAGAACACTCAAAAGACCTAATGGACTTGGATCTAAGCTCAGACTCCCTTCCCATGCAGCGGAGCCTAGGCTTGCTCTGGGATTTAAAGATACGTCCTCTGGCGCTAGTGGTGTCAGATGGGAAGTAAATTTTCAGCTTCTGCACCAGGGCCTGTTGATATTGATTCACTCTCATACTGCGTTCCTCGGCGGGAATGAGAGTGGGAAAGTTCTGTTTGTACCGAGGGTCCAGAAGGGTGAAAACCCAGTAATCGGTGTTGTCAAAAAAAATTTAACCCGAGGGTCACGGGAAAGACAGCCTAACATAAAGTCAGCCATATGCGTCAGGGTCCTAACATGCAAGAATTCCCTCTCCTCAATAGACTGACTCTCAATTTCCTCCCCCTCCTCCTCCACCAATTCCTCCTCTTCAGGCCATAAGCGCTTAACAGCTAAGGATTGAGCATGGGTACCCTCTTCAGTTGCGCCAGCAGTGTGCTCCTCTTCTTCCTCCTCCTTTACTTCGTGCTGAAAAACTGACGTCAGGGTGGTCTGGCTATCTAGCGGCGGATGCTCTTCCCCCGTCTCCTGAGATGAAGGCAAAGTCTCAGACTTCAGGCTGAACAGGGAGGTTTGAAGCAGACACAGCAGCGGGATGGTGCGGCTGATGATGGCGGCATCACCGCTGACCATCTGTGTTGACTCCTCAAAGGGGCCCAGTACCTGACAGATAGCAGAAATCCACATCCACTCCTAATTGTAGATTTGAGGAAGTTGACTGACCTGACTACAGCTTCTCATCGAGGTTGACATCTGGTATTCCACAATGGCTCTGGGTTGCTGGTAAACCCTGGCTACCATCTTGAAGGTGGAATTCCATCGCGTGAGCATGTCGCACAGCAGTCTGTGAGTCAGCAGTTGCAAGCGCCTTTGCAGTGCCCTAAGGGTTACGGCATCCGTGGTTGACTTGCGGAAATGCGCACAGATGTGCCACACCTTGGTGAGCAAGTCAGCCAAATTAGGGTAGGTCTTAAGGAACCGCTGCACCACTAGGTTGAACACGTGGGCCAGGCATGTTACATGTGTGAGGCTGCCGAGTTGCAGAGCCGCCACCAGGTTCCGCCCATTGTCACACACAACCAAAAACCACACGAGCCAAAGATCTCTCTGTGCCATGATGCCCTGCAACAGTTCCTTGGCCGTGTGCCTTTTGTCGCCTAAGCTCAGTAGTTTCAACACCGCCTGTTGGCGCTTACCCATCGCAGTGCTGATGCAGCTAGCGCTACGAAATGGAGGCGACGTGCTCGTGGAGGGTTATACTGACGAGGAGGAGGAAGAAGAGGAGGAGAAAGAGGTAAACAAATTATGAGAGACCGCGTCCGAGGTAGGCCCCGGAATCCTGGGTGTGGGCAGCACATGAGCGGAACCAGGATCAGACAATGTGCCGTAAGGGAGATATAGTGTCCATGCCTGCCAGCACATGTCCACGTGTCCCTGGTTAGGTGGACCTTGTCACTGACCGCGTTGGTCAGGGCACGGATGATGTTATCTGACACGTGCTGGGACGGCACACCGTGAAAAATAGTGGCGGCTGGGGACAGAATACCGAAGGACAGCCACTGCCATGAGGTTCCTAAAAGCCTCTGTCTCTACCAGCCGATAGGGCAGCATCTCCAGGCTCAGCAGTTTGCCTATGTGCACATGCGGGTGAGTGGCAGTGTATCTGCGTCTCCGTTCAAAGGTCTGTTTTAGGGACAGTTGATCGCTGCACTTGGACACCTTGCTGGAGGGTGTGGAGCATAGTGGAGGTGAAGGGGTGGATGTAGGGTGGGAGGCGCTCGTGCCTGAGGCCTGGGCACTGACAGAGCCAGCACGTGACACAGGGGAAGGGGCAGGGGTGTGACTTGCAGTCACTGAACGGCCTTGGTTCCACTGAGTGGGGTGTTTAGCACTCATATGCCTGCGCCTGCTGGTAGTGGTTAGGCTGGTAGTGATGGCTCCCCTGCTGATCCTGGCGTGGCAAATGTTGCACACTACAGTCCGTCGGTCATCCGCACTTTCTTTAAAGAACCTACAGACTTGCGAACATCTAGGCCTGGCCAAGGGAGTTTGACTCCGTGAAACAGTTGCCGATCTATTTGCTCTGGCCCTGCATCTTCCTCTGCCCACCCCTCTTCCTCTTCCAACCGGTCTTGTGGCTCAACTTGCCTCCCCCTCAGAAGCACTGTCTTCACTAGGCTTATCCACCCAGCTCAGGTCAGTCACCTCTTCCTCATCCACCAGCTCCACCTCCAATTCCTCACTCTGCTCTCCACTTTGAGTTATATCCATGACAACAACCTCACTGTCTGACAACCGGGTCTCATCGTCATCATCAGACACCTCTTCAAACCCCACGTGCAAGTCCCCAATCTCATCACCCACTGACTGAGTGAGCTGCATAGTTTGGGCATCGGGACAGATCGACTGCTCCGGTTGCTCAGACTCAAGGAAGGGTCCAGAAAATAGTTCCTGGGAGCATGGTGGTGGATCTGAATCCCTCCTTTCCCTGGAGGGGCCAGGCTGTGGGGAAGGAGGCTGAGCTGCTGGAGCAAGGGTTCCACTCCCTTGGGTAGCGTGGGTTGACTGTTTGGAAGACTGGGTGGTGGATAAATTACTGGACACATTATCCACTATCCACGTCATCACCTGTTCACACTGCAGCAGTTTCAATATCGGTCTACCATGAGACCCCGAAACTTGCGCGAAGAAGCTATGGAGTGAATTCTGCGGTGTGCCACTGCTCCCTCCTCACCATTTTATGGACTCTGCACAGTCAAGACTGAGATAGCTGAACTAAAGATCGAAGCAAGCCAAGAAAATATATTACTGAGACTACTGTTGGAGGTAGTCGTATAGAGTCTGGGTGTGCAAATGCAGCTATATACTGTCTGCCACCCTCTCACACAAGGCAATCAGTAGTGAGCTTGGATATGCCTTAAGTAAGAAATGTAGAAATCAGAAAATATACTGGTGGTCCCACTAGTTTTTGGGAGGCTGTGGTATGCAATGTGTTGGTGGCTGCAGCTATACACTGTGTGACACCCCCTTACCAAGTGCAGTCACTAGTGAGCTTAGATATGACTTGAGTAATAAATACAGAAATCACTAGTTTTTGGGAGCCTGTGGTATACAATCTGTTGGTGGCTGCAGCTATACACTGTCTGACACCCCCTTACACAGTGCAATCAGTACTAGTGAGCTTAGATATGCCTGGAGTAAGAAATACAGAAATCAGAATATATACTAGTGGTCCCACTAGCTTTTGGGAGGCTGTGGTATACAATTTGTTGGTGGCTGCAGCTATACACTGTGTGACACCCCCTTACACAGTGCAATCAGTAGTGAGCTTAGATATGCCTTGAGTAAGAAATACAGAAATCATAAAATATACTGGTGGTCAGTTTCACACTAGTATTGAGCCAAATGTTCATATAGAGCCTGTGTGTAAGTGGTGGTCTGTGGTCTATGGCACCTGTTACACAGGACAATGAGCAGTGAAGTTCAATGCAGGTGTACTACAAATCACCGCAATACAATCTACGACAGCGGCACCACCAGCCACAAAATCATAAAAGAGTACTGAGCACTTCTTAGTGGTCTGTATGCAACACCTATGTCCCCTTTCTGCCAGAAGCCGATCACCACAGTGTGCTGCTGAAATCGTGGTAGCTGCACTGCAAGTCCCAGCCAGCAGTCTGTTGTAATACAAATTAAAAATGACTTAAAGCCCTTAAGTTAGGCTGTTTGGTTCTTTCGCTAGTATTCCCTGCCTACTGTAATGCTAATTCCCTCCCTAACGCTCTCCCTGACAAGCAGCAGCTCTGACCCTAATCTCTTCCAGCATACATGTGAGCCGAGCCTTATCTGATCTGGCCAACCAATCGCTGCTATCGACATGTATGGGTCCCACGTGATCGCAGGATGTTTATTGGCTGAGAAATTGCGCCCAAACTTACAGGAAACAGATGATGAGATTTTCTCAAGCATCACGCGATGCTCGTCCGAGTTACGAGTACCTTCGAGTACCTTAAAACTCGAATGAGTACAAAGCTCAGACGAGCATGTTCGCTCATCACTAATGGGGACACACCTCACACACATCATGACAACAGCACACCAACTCACATGACACTAACCAAGCCTCCATAAACTTTGCTAACTTCTTTGCTAAACAGGAGTTGGTTACAAACAATGTTTTCTCTAAGCTTCAGCCACAGCTCAGGGGAATGGCAAGAGAGATTAGCAATGGTCAGGCAAAGTTGGGCAAATAAAAAACTTGACACAGGAACATCGGTCCATAGTCTAAAAGTGAATGTAGCAGAGCAAATTAAATCTAGTAGAACAGCTCATGTCAAACAACACAGATGCAGCTCAGCCGGCATTGTAGTGTTCTGTCACTCAATTACTCACCCCTGCTGTTAAGGCAATCTGCATCATAAAATGGCCGCCATTGTAATGGCCCCACGTTTTACCTACTCCACGTGCAGCAGCTCAGACAGAATTGTAGCGCTCTGTCTCATGATCTGTCATGGTCCATGAGACAGAACGCTACAATACCGGCTTAGCTGCTGCACGTGGAGTAGGTAAACAGAGGGGCTAGAGAGTGAAGGCAGCAAAGATGCCGCCACAGCAATGGCCCCTCTGTTTACCTGCTACACGTGAAGCTGTGTCTATGGAGCGTTATGTCACTGACTCAACCCCTTCTGGTGGAAAATGGAAAGCAGTCCAAGTGAGTGACGTGGGTCCAAGTCACGCTCCTCCTGGTAAGCTGCAGATGCAGAGTGGGGCCCGTGGCCGGCTTCCCTCCCTTCTCTCCTCGCGGTCTGCTCCTCTCTCTCTAGTGCGCAGTGCAGCCAGCAGTTGTTCCGCACTCCGTCGGTCACGCCCCCTCACATTCATTCCTCTGCAGTCTATGAGAGGGAATGGCAGGGCCGGTGCAAGCAGTGCCAGCACCGCCATTCTATCTGTATCTGTGTCCAGAAGAGGACGCAGATACAGTGTTCTTTGAGAGCCATCACCCAGAGATCTCGGGCTGAGCGGGCAGCTGGAGGCAGTAAGCGGGGCCTCCCTGCCTCTGAGCGGCCACATGCTGCGCAGCTTAAAGGGAACGTTGGTTACAAAGAGACTTGTAAAGTTCACTGATCAAGCTGAAAGCTACGGAGCATGGCGAACCTCCTTCTAGAATGCCATCAGAGGCCTGGACCTTTCCTGCAGTGAGGAGTTAGATCTCCTGGTAAAGTGGCTCAAAAGCAAGTCCGTTGAACACGCCAATAGAATCAGAGACATTAACATAAATCATCCGGAAACAGGCTTAAGGATGGTGTGGGAAAGACTTGATGAGTGTTGTGGGTCAGTAGAAGCTATAGAAAGTGCTTTAAATAAGAGAATTGATAACTTTCCCAGAATAGTGAGTAAAGGTTGCCAGAAGCTCATGGAACTGAGTGACCTGTTAATGGAGGTACAGGCTGCTCAGGAAAAAGGAAATCTACCAGGGTTGGCATTCTTAGACACAGCCAGGGGTTTTAATGCAATTGTTCAAAAGGTCCCATATAACTTACAAGAGAAGTAGATCATGCATGGTTCCCATTATATAACAGGTTCATAATGTCCCATTTCCTCCTTTCACAGTGTTTGTAGACTTTGTCACTCAACAGGCTAGAATTAGAAATGATCCCAGTTTTGATTTACTCTCTCATGTTTCACTGCCCCTGGTGTCAAACCTCTCAAAACACCAGTAGCAGTTCACAAAACTAATGATACCTCTACAGGTTTTCCTTCCAGAGTGTTTAAGTCCCCTCAAGAGAAGAATGAACCAAAGGATCTGCGCATGCAATGTCCCATACACAAGAAACCACATCCTCTCCTGAAATGCAGAGCCTTCAGGGAGAAGTCTCTAGAGGACCACAAGAGTTTCCTCAAAGAAAAACACATCTGCTTCAGATGCTGCACTACAACATCGCATTTCGCTAGGAACTGTGAGGTCAGTGTGAAATGCACAGAATGTGGTAGCACAGAACACAACACAGCTTTACACCCTGGGCCACCATCACAGGTTTCAACACAAGTTGAGGAACATGGCGGAAAGCAGATGGACACTGACATGGTAGACACCCAGATGGCAACCACTCAGTGTACAGAGATCTGTAAAGGACTTGTAGGATGAAAGTCCTGTTCAAAAATCTGCCCTGTAAGAGTCGGGATAAGGCAAGCAAGATTTATGCAATCTTAGATGACCAGAGCAACAGGTCTTTAGATAAGTCCACCTTCTTTGACAACTTGTAATTGTAGGGCCCAGTTCCCCCTATTCTTTAAGGATATATGCAGGTACTGTTGAGACAGCTGAGAGAAAACCAACTAGGTAAAAGTCGAGTCTTTGGATGGTCAGACCTGCTTATTTTTGCCAACCATATTGGAGTGCAATCAGATTCCTGACAACAGGTCTGAGATACCTACATCGAAGGTAGCAGCCCCCCCCCCCCCCCATTTAAAGTGTATAGCTCACCTGATACCTGAATTAGACCCAGAGGCCCCGATACTCTTGGTAGAGATATACTACGAGTCCGTAAAGCTAGAGGAGAGATTAACGGCCATGAATGCTCCATATGCCCAGAGCATTGACCTATTAAGGGTCATTATAGGAGATATCTTTCTAGGAGGAGCACACAAGCCAATCTCAGTCAACAGTATGCTTACTAGAACACTTGTAATACCAAACAAAAAAATATAAAAAATAGGAGAGCGAACTTTACATCTGATAAAATCATAAATATGTATCGTTAAAAAAGGGAGCACAGATGTTACTCACGCTGAGGAGGGAAGTTTTGAAATGCTCCCCTCCACCTCCAGGTTCTCCTTCAGAAAGATCTCAGCAGGCATCCAGATCAGTCTTTGTTTCTTGTAGCTACCTTTCAGCATCTGGAGAGAAACACTGGGATTCCTGTATCGCTTTCTCAAGTAAATTAAGGGTTCTGTATACACTTTACTAGGTTTTATTCATAACCCAACGCTCATCGATATCAAATCTCATCATGGGATTTTAGATGTTTTTAACCTTTGCCGATTTTCAATAAAGTTTATTATTACTGCAGTTATTACTGGTGTGCGCTTGACTTTTTTGCCCCATTTTTCTCCTGTCCCTCTCTCTATTTACTAAATGTGCTAATGGATAAAGAATACTATCTAGAAGAGACATATAGGATAATAAGAGATGAAAAATATTATAGAAAATTAGATAGTGATCCTAGTGATATGTTTCGGGAAAACCTAAAAAGATTAGTGGAAGAGGGCAAAAAAATGGGAGCCCTCACAAAAGAAGAACAAGAGTATATATTGGTAAAAAATCCGTCTGTTCCTTATTTTTATTTTCTTCCAAAGCTGCAGGAAGACCAGGAAGACCCATTATTGCGGGGGTTGAATCCCTCAGCAGTCACTTGGGTGAGTACATAGATAGATTGCTACAAAAATATGTAATTATTTTGCCTTTATATTTAAAGGACTCAGGAAATCTTTTATCCTAACTGGAAAATGTGAATTGGAAGGAAGGAGACCTGCTTGTTACATTAGATGTAGCATCGTTATATTCAAATATACCACACGACAAAGGAATTGCAGCAGTAATCCAGGTTTTGAAAGAAGATATTTTAATGCCAGATAATCAAAAACAATATATTTTAAATGGTTTAAAGTTCATTTTAGAAAATAAATATTTTGTTTTTGAAAACAAATTTTTTATTCAACATCTTGGGACCGCAATGTGCGCGAAATGCGCGCCAGTTTTCGCGAATCTATATATGGGAGCGTTCGAACAGGAATTTGTATACAACAGTAATTTTATGAAATATATTAATTTTTATGGAAGATTTATAGATGACCTTTTAATATTTTGGAACTGTACTAAAGATGAATTGATGGATTTTATGATTTTTTTTAATAATAACCAATGGGGCCTGAGGTTCACAGAAAATTGTAGCTATACTTAAATTTCATTTTTTGATCTGAATATCTATATAAAGGATGGTAAAATTAATACAAAAACATATTTTAAACCTATTGACGCGAATGGATATTTACACTATCACAGTGAACATAAAAAGGACTGGAAAACTAATATTCCGTTCGGTCAAATGTTAAGGATAAAGCGGAACTGCACAGAAAAGGAAGTATTTGAAGAACAAACCAAAGTACTGGAAGAAAGATTTAAACAAAAAAAACTATCCCAAAAAAATTATTGAAGGAGCAAAGAAAAGTGCAGAGGGTTTGGATAGAAAGCTACGGGTAATGAATACAGGAAGGAAAAAGGAAAACCCCAAAAATCTAAAAATGGGAGTTTTTAAAAAAAAATTCAGGGATCTACAAATGTGGAAAAATAGTGTGTAAAACCTGTCCAAATATTGCTAACAAAACAAAAATGCTAAAAAGTAAGGTGTCAGGAAAGGAAATAGCAATTTCACAGTTCTTATCATGTAACAGTGACTTTGTTATATACGTACTGGAGTGCCCTTGTGGCCTACAGTACGTAGGTAGGACGTGTCAGACTCTGAGGAAGCGAGTAAATACACACAGATTTAACATAGTACACAAATTTGCCAAGCATAGTGTATCACGGCATTTTGCTCAGTTCCACAATGCCGATGCCAGCCTGCTGAAAGTGTATCCAGTAGAAAGAATAGAAAACCAGTTACATAGATTTGCGAAGTTATGCAAGTGAGAGCGTTATTGGATTTTTAGGCTAAACACACTAACACCAAATGGTCTAAATGAAATGTTGGAAAGAGTGTAACCACATTGATAAGAATAGAGATTTTTATTGTTTTTATGTATTTATACCTTTTTAACATTGTGCCTCTTTTTGTTTTTTGTAAAATGGTTCCAGTATATGAGGGGGAGGAGCAAAGGGAGGGCTTTTTAAGCTTGCATGTGTGTTTGTTGAACATTGTCCTTGAGAAAGAGATTTGATATCTCTATACGCGTTGGGCTATGAATAAAACCTAGTAAAGTGTATACAGAACCCTTAATTTACTTGAGAAATCGATACAGGAATCCCAGTGTTTCTCTCCAGATGCTGAAAGGTAGCTACAAGAAACAAAGACTGATCTGGATGCCTGCTGAGATCTTTCTGAAGGGGAACCTGGAGGTGGAGGGGAGCATTCCAAAACTCCCCTCCTCAGCGTGAGTAACATCTGTGCTCCCTTTTTTAACGATACATATTTATGATTTTATCAGATGTAAAGTTCGCTCTCCTATTATTTTTTATATTTTTTTGTTTGGTATTTCGGAGACCGGGGAACTGGGAGTTCACACCGGGAGGATCACAGCGAGCCTTGCATAATTATCTTTGGGCGTGTTACTTTTAGGAGTGGTGAAATCCTCACCACTCACCAAGTGTAAGTTCACCATTTCTAAGGATTAGTTCACACAGAAGACGTTACCGCTCCCAAAGTTTTTTCTTTCTTTTCTATTACTAGTACACTAGTGAAAACGGATGTCCTTCACTCTTCCAACCCTGTCAGAGTAGTTTCCTGGTAAAGGAGTTACCACACAGCGCTCACTTGCCTTGTCCGTTCACAGACAAGGCAAGGGTGCACATAGGGTGCACAGTCTTCCATAGGACAAGAGAAGACAACAGGGTCGCAATGTCCATAGAAGGCAGATTGTCCTTGGACATGACAGGGTAGCTTCACACGTACCGACTCGCAGCCGGGCGGGAGAGCAGTACGCCGGGACTCCATGCAGCGAGGACAGGTAATGTATACAGAGTGGGAGCGGAGCGGGAGCTGGGCGGCAGCTGAAGGGGTTAAGCGGCCGGCATAATTACATAAACGCAGCAGTCGTTCAGACCGCTGTGTGTATGTAGTGAAAGTGATCTGCCAGGACCTAGCCGACTCGCAGCGTTATTAACGTTGCAAGTCGGTACATGTGAAGCTACCCTCAAACAGAAACTTAAGAGGACACTAGAAACAAGACAACATTTATTTGCCCTCATGGAGAAAGTATTCCAGAAATCGCACCCACGCTTCAAGACTCTGAGGAGTGTTGGTACAGTATTTACCCATATTCAGCATGTATCATCCAAAGAAACCAGGTCAGATAAGAGTAGTATTTGACTCAAGTGCCTGGTGTTAAGGTATCTCGCTAAATGATGTCCTACTGTCAGGCCCAGACCTCAATAACAGACTTCTAGGAGTGCATCTCCGCTTCCGCAGAGATGCGGTGGCATTTATGGCAGATATACAGCAGATGTCCACTGCTTTCTCATGAAGGAAGAACACAGAAACCTCTTGAGGTTCTTCTGGTACCGTGACAAGGACCCCTATAAAGACTCTATAGAGTACCAGATGAGAGTGCACATCTTTGGAAACTTCCTTCCAAAGTCCTTCCACTGCAGTCGCCATCTATGGTCTCAGACATTCTGCCAGAGAGGGCGAAGAGAGGTACAGTATGGGTCGGATGTTTTGTGGAAAAGGACTTTTATGTGGATGACTGCTTGAAATCCACAGCCACGAATGAGATTTTAGTCTTCTCAGAAGGGCACAAGAAATACTCGCTTTGTCTAATTTGAGGTTGCACAAAATTGCTTCTAACAGCAGAAAAATAATGGAAGCCTTTCCCTCCTAAGAACACTCAAAAGACCTAATGGACTTGGATCTAAGCTCAGACTCCCTTCCCATGCAGCGGAGCCTAGGCTTGCTCTGGGATTTAAAGATAGATGCACTCACCTTTCAAATCTGCAAGAAAGAAAAGCCCTTTACACGCAGAGGTGTATTGTCTACCATAAACAGCTTACATGATCCTCTGGGATTCATAGCTCCTGTTACTATCCAAGGTAAATGGAAGTAAAGAGACTTCACCCAAGAGACATCATATTGGGATGATCCACTTCCCTTGGAGAAAAGAGACCTGTGGGCAAGTTGGAAGAAGTCCCTGGAAGCCCAGTCTTCATGTTACTCAACCTTATGCTTCCATGCCATCAACAGAAGTCAAGATGCAAAGACTTTGTATCTTCTGTGACGCCTCAGTCAATGTGATTGCAGCAGTGGCATACCTAAAAACCATAGATGTCAAATAACATTGCCATATAGGTGTCCTTAAGAGCCAGACAAAACTGGCGCCACTCCGTGAACATACAATTCTCAGATTGGAACTCTTTGTTGCTGTGCTTGCAGTGTAGTTGGCTGAACTTATAACAACAGAATTGAACTTAGAAATCAAAGAATTTGAGTTCTACACAAACAGCAAAGTAGTCCTAGGTTGCATTTGCAATGAAACCCGATGCTTTTATGTCTATGTCAGCAATCGGGTGCTAAGGATCAGGAGATCCACTTGTCCCAAACAGTGGCAATATGTGCCTACACATCCCAATCCGGCAGACCACGCAACCAGATCTGTTGCACCAAACCACCTTAAAGACACAACGTGGTTTACGGGTCCTGCATTCCTAAACCGTTCAATGCCCTGCATTAC
This sequence comes from Dendropsophus ebraccatus, assembly GCF_027789765.1. Classification (NCBI taxonomy): domain Eukaryota; kingdom Metazoa; phylum Chordata; class Amphibia; order Anura; family Hylidae; genus Dendropsophus; species Dendropsophus ebraccatus. The sequence continues at coordinate 38,393,632 of NC_091466.1, forward strand.
AGATTCCAATGTATTTGAACTGGTAGAACCAGATGACGACAGAGAAATTCACCCTAAGGTATCTGTTCTATGTACAGTAACTTCAGGACACCACCTCAAGTCTCATCGTTTCAGCAGGTTCTCATCCTGGAAGTCACTTGTTCGTGCTATTGCTTGTCTAGGTCATGTAGCTCAGTCTTACAAGTCAACATTAGCCATGGAACTGGAATCCTGCAAAGGTTGGCATCACTGCAAACATGCTTTCACCATTCCCAACCTAGAGAGGTCCAAGAATGGGATAATTCATACGATTCAACATGAATCTTATGCTAAAGAAATAGACAACCTGAGCAAGGGACAACCTGTTTCTATGGATAGTGTTTTGGAAAAGCTTGATCCAATCGTTGACCAAGATGGGCTACTTAGGATAGGAGGTCGTCTTCAAGAAGCTCAAGTGGAATTTATGGAGAAAAATCCTATAATAATTCCCAGACATCATCATGTCACGACTCTGCTTGTGCAACATCACTATGTTCAAGCGAAGCACCAGGGCCGATTGTTTACTGTAAGGAATCTACGAGCTGACCGACTATGGATAGTTGGAGCAAAGAGATGTGTGAGCAAACTCATCTATAACTGTGCTACCTGTTGCAAACTTTGTGGCACTTTTCAGAATCCAAAGATGGCCAGTCTCCCATCTGACACACTCAGTATGGATCCTCCTTTCACCAACGTTGGCCTGGATGTATTCGGTCCATGGACTGAGGCTACATGGCACAATAGAAGAGTCCATGCCAGAGCAAAACGATGGGCAGTAATGTTTACTTGTATGTCCAGCCGAGCTGCCCATATAGAAGTAGTTGAATTCATGAACACTTCAAGTTTCAGAAACGTACTTTGATGTTTTATTGCCATTAGAGGGCCTCTGAAGAGCATTCGTTCTGACAGAGGCTCAAATTTTGTTAGAGCAGTAAAAGAACTTCAGATCCCTTATAACTTGGACACTACCAATGTGGAAAAATACTTAAAGAGTCACTGTCGTATTTTTTTTTTTTTTGCAGAAATCAATAGTCCAGGCGATTTTAAGAAACTTTGTAATTGGGTTTATTAGCCAAATCTGCCATTATCTGCATGTAAAAACCTTTTCCCAGGTCCCCCCCTCCTTCCTCTTTTTCATCCACTCTGAAAAATCTGAAAATTGTGACTTGTTGCAGGAGACGTACCCTGTCTGTTCTAGGGAGAGGGGAGGAGGAAGGAGGGAGTTAGCCGGCAGCAGAAAGCAGATAACAGAGGATTACAGGCACGGAGCTGGGTGACAGCTGTAATCCGAGCTCAGACAGGTCACTGGTGACTGTCACAGGAGATATCCCGTGAGGGATTTGTAGATTAACTCTTTGTTGTCCTGTTTTGGTCTTTTCTTTAGCTCTCTCCATAGGAGAACAATGAAGACAGGGGGGAGAGCTTCAAACTGCTTTTTCATGATAAAAATGCATTTTTCGGATAATAAACCCAATTACAAAGTTTCTTAAAATCGCCTGGACTATTGATTTCTGCAAAAAAAATATTCACGACAGTGACACTTTAAGTGAGCAAGGTTGCAACTGGACATTTAATCTACCACATTTTTCCCACATGGGAAGTGCCTGGAAAAGAATGATCGGCATTGCACGTAGGATCTTATATTCAATCTTCCTGCAAGACTCACACATGAAGTAGTAGATTACAAAGGATCAGCAGGACCAAGGGGACCCCATAGATGGAAAAGCGCAGGTAGATGTCCAGGGCAGAGGTATTGTAATATACCAAGGCTAACACATAAGCATGCTCCTACCCACCGCTGGTGGCGACAACCCGAGGAGAAGCTCAACCAGGTGAGTGCACCAATTACTGCACAGCACCTTCCCCCCCCCCTTGTTTTATTGCACCAGGAGGCGCCCCTCTTTTTATTTTATTTCTCTCAAGACTCACACATGAATGTTTAACTACATTCTTACCAGAAGTTTCAGCTATCATGAATGTCAGACCGTTGACTACGCTTTCTAGTGATCCGGGAGAAATGACTATCCTTACTCCTGCCATGTTACTTACTCAAAAAAAAAAAAAAAAAACAGCACTCTGAGTGCACCTCCCGGAGAATTTGGTGACAAAGACCTCTAAAGACGTCAATGGAGGCAATTGCAAAGTCTCTCTAATACTTTCTGGGACAGATGGAGGAAGCAGTACATCTACGCTTTACAAACAAGGAGAAAATGGCAGACCAACAAGCCAAACCTCAAACCTGGCGATGTGCTCATGAAGGACAGCCAGTTGCAACGGAATGGGTGGCCATTGTGCCTCATCACACAAACGTTCCCAAGCAAAGATAGGAATGTAAGGAAAGCTGAGATCAAAGTATGGAAGCTTGGCGAGAGCAAACTATTCCTCAGACTAGTAGCAGAACTTATTGGGCCACATGTATCATCCGGCGGACGGATGATTTTTGGCGGAAAGTGCCGATTTGCGTATTATTTTATACGCAAATGGCCGATTTGCGAATAAAATAATCGCAAATCGACACTTTCCGCCGAGTACGCCAGGGGGCGGAAAGGGGGCGGAAAGTAGGCGGGAAGTGGGCGGAACGGAGGGCGCGGACTCAGAGTCCGCGCGATTTATCATCCGTTCCGCCCAAATGTACGCCGAAAACCTACTCCAGTCCTCAGCTGGCGTAGGTTTTCGGCGGTGCGCACCGGCGCGCACAGGATTTATGTACAGGCAGTCCGCCTCTACATAAATCCCTGTACCGCCGGAGCTGCGGGGGCATTTTTAAGTCCGGCGTAAAAAACGCCGGACTTAATAAATGCCTCCCATTTTGTTTTCACCAAAAGGGCCTAGTAGTGACATCAGTTCATGCCAAGTGGGGAGTGTTCTGTCCACCAGGCTCATTTCCTGATTATTGTGTTATGTTAAAAGCATTGTGTTAAATTAGTTATGCTATTCAGTGTGGTTAGAGCACCATCTACTGGCTGTATTTAGTATTAACTCACTTGTAAAAGTAAGAGGCCTTATTGGTAGAGCAAAGAATTCTTGACAGCCAGATCAGAGTCACTGTCGTGATTTTTTTTTTTTTTTTTTGCAGAAATCAATAGTCCAGGCAATTTTAATAAACTTTGTAATTGGGTATATTAGTCGAAAAATGAATTTTTATCATGAAAAAGCAGTTTGAAGCTCTCCCCCTGTCTTCATTGTTCTCCTATTGAGAGAGGGAAATAAAACATCAAAACAGGACAACAAAGAGTTAATCTACAAATACATCACCGGCTATCTCCTCTGACAGTCAGCACTGACCTCTCTGACCTCTGAATACAGCTTCACCCAGCTCCGTGTTTGTGTAATCCTTTGTTCTCAGCTCTCTGCTGTCGACTCCCCCCTCCCCTCTCTATAGAACAGACAGGTTGCGTCTGATGCAAAAAGTCACAATTTCCTGATGTTTTGCAGTGGATGACAGAAAGGAGAGGAGGGGGGGGACCTGGAAAAAGTTTTTTTAAATGCAGATATTGGCATATTTGCCTAATAAACCCAATTACAAAGTTTCTTAAAATCGCCTGGACTCTTTAAGTGTATGTTCATATTGTGTTTTTGTCCACACGTCAGCCCGCCGTGTGGCCAACAGCCACATTGACTTAAATGAGCAGGACGGAGTCATTATGTGACAACAAAGGGTAGAAAAAACAGGCAGAGGACGGCGCCTCGTGTGATACCGCAAAGGTTGTTGGTAATGAGAAAGGGAAGGTAGCAAGGCTCACCTTGTTGCCCCTTGGGCTTTATGCATATCACCCTGAGGTAGGGTAGGTGGATGGAAGGTTGATCCTGACGTGGGTCCAGGCGGAAGTCCTTCTGATGTGATGTTAGGCTGCAAGAGCTAGTTGAGGGTACATGAACGGGATACTCCCAGAAAAAAAGGGGCCCGTATGATACAAGAAACAAACGTAAAAACAAGAAGTGGCTTGAAACAGCCGTACCCGAGTGATAACCAGCGCTGCCCAACACAGTATTCAGGAGTAGAGTGCAAATAAAAATGTAAAAGTTTATTGCATGCTGCACATATTACGCGTTTCAAGAGTACTAGGCTCTCTTCATCAGATTAAGTGCATGCACTTAATCTGATGAAGAGAGCCTAGTACTCTTGAAACGCGTAATATGTGCAGCATGCAATAAACTTTTACATTTTTATTTGCACTCTACTCCTGAATACTGTGTTGGGCAGCGCTGGTTATCACTCGGGTACGGCTGTTTCAAGCCACTTCTTGTTTTTACGTTTGTTTATTATGTGACAACGTTCTGCTCATTTACCAGACATACACGGCTTTTGAGCAGGACTCAAAAGGGTAGTCGACTACGCTTTTGAGTCCTGCACAAAAGCCATGTACGTCTGGTAAATGAGCAGAACGTTGTCACATAATGACTCCGTCCTGCTCATTTAAGTCAATGTGGCCGTCGGGCTGCAAGGCAGCATCCTTTTCTCACTGATTCCCGACGTGCAGCCCGACGTGTGGACAAAAACGTCATGTGAACACACCCTAAGCAGGAAGTTCCCAAAAGTACTCTACATTGCATCCTCCTGTATGGCTTAGTTCACAACCCTGGACAAAGTATATCTGGTAAGAGAAATATCTCTGTTGCTGTGATATTATGTTGTAGAACTGTTCACTGAGTTAGGCCATGTTCACACTACGGATGAGACCGGCCGTTCCGTGACTCCGGCCTGGTCACGGAATGGCCGGTCTCAACCCGAATCATCACTTAAGTACCGATATTAGGAAGAGCCCGGCACTCACCAAGTAGATTATGCTTCTTTATTGTAGTGTAGCAAACATATGGTACAAGGACGCGTTTCGGCCAAGCATGGCCTTCATCAGCTTAGGGGTGTACAATGCAGTGAGGTCACCAACAGGTATATATACATAACAAAAAACGGCCAAAGTATATGGGCGGGGCCAAACGTGATGACGTCACAAAGTGGGCGTGGCCAACGTAAAAACGCCAGGAAGTAAACAATATGGGGAAAACATCAATGGGAATGGTAGGGGAGTAGCATAGTAAACAATGGGACATGTGTCACATGATAATGAAGGGTATACACTGCAAGGAAGTACATATAAACATAAACAAACATGTTGCTAGAGACGGCAAATAATAATATCTTAACCCCTTAAGGACAGAGCCTGAAATGGCCTTAATGACAGAGACAAATTTTATGAATATGACCAGTGTCACTTTAGTCATTAATAACTTCGGGATGCTTTTACCTATCCGGCTGATTCTGAGATTGTTTTCTCGTGACATATTGTACTTTACATTTCTGGTAAATTGGAGTCGATACTCATAACAAATCTTTATGAAAAAAACCCAAATAATGTGAAAAAATGTGAAAAAATGCATTTTTCCAACTTTGAAACTTCTTTGCGTATACAGAAAGTGGTTATACCACATAAATTATATATTAAATAGCATTAGCAACATGTCTACTTTATGTTGGCGGCATTTATTAAACTATCTTTCATTTTTTTAGACAATAGGGAGCTTAAAACATTAGCAGCAAATTTCCAAATTTTCAGTAAAATTTCAAAATCAGATATTTTTAGGGAACTGTTCAGGTTTAAAGTGTATTTGAGGGGCCTGTATGTTAGAAAGCCCCACAAAGCACCCCATTTCAGAAACTGCACCCCCCAAACTCTGCAAAAGCACATCCAGAAAGTGTTTTAACCCTTTAGGGGAGTCACAGAAATAAAAGCCAAGTGTGTAAGGAATTTGAAAATTTTAATTTTCTGTGCAGAGATTTTATTGTAATCCAATATTTTTCATAATTATAAACCTATTACCAGAGAAATGCACCCCAATAAATATTGCCCCGTTTCTGCAGTTTATAGAAATACCCCATATGTGGCCCTATTGCGCTATTTGACGCAACCACAAGCCTCAGATATAAGGGAGCGCCTAGTGAATTTCAACGCCTCCGTTATATTTGGTCATTTTTGACTGTACCACTTCAGGTTGGCAGAGGCTCTGGGGTGTCAAAACCTAAAAAACACCCCTAAAGGGACACCATTTAGAAAACTACACCCCTCAAGGAATGTAACAAGGGGTGCGGTGAGCATCTGGACCCCACAGGTTCTTCACAGATTTTCCGAACAATATGGCGTGAAAAAAGAAAAATTTATTTTTTACACTAAAACGTTGTTCTAGCCTTCAATTTTTCATTTTCTTAAAGGGATAAGAGGCAAAAAAAGACAAAAAATGTGTAGCGCAGTTTCTCCCGAGTACAGAAATACCCCACATGTGGTGATAGAGTGCCAAGGGGGCGCAGGACGAGCCTCCAAAGGGAAGGAGCGCCAATTGGCTTTTGGAAGCTGAATTTCACTGAAAAGGATTTCAAGGGCCATGTCGCATTTACAGAGCCCTCGTGCTGCCAAAACACTGGAAACCGCCCACAAGTGATTCCATTCTGGAAACTACACCCCTCAAGGAATCTAACAAGGGGTGCAGTGAGCATATGGACCCCACTGGTGACGGGCACAAATGTGGAACAATGTGACGTGAAAGGGAAAATTTTCATTTTTTCACTTTCATGGCACAAATGTGCCCGTCATCAAGGGGTCCATATCCTCACTGCACCCCTTGTTAGATTCCTTGAGGGGTGCAGTTTCCAGAATGGGGTCACTTGTGGGGGGTTTCCAGTGTTTTGGCAGCAGGAGGGCTCTGTAAATGCGACATGGCGTTCATCATCCATTCTAGCCAAATCCAACCTCCAAAATCCAAATGGCGCTCCTTCCCTTCGGAGGCTTGCCCTGCGCCCACATGGCGCTTTGTGTCCACATGTGGGGTATTTACGGACTCGGGGGAAATTGCTCTACACATATTGTGTGTTTTTTTCTCTTTTAACCCCTTGTGAAAATGATAAATTCAAGGCTAAACCAACATTATAGTGTAAAAAATGTAATATTTCATTTTCACGCCACATTGTTCCACATTTGTGCCCGTCACCAGTGGGGTCCATATGCTCACTACACCCCTTGTTACATTCCCTGAGGGGTGTAGTTTCCATAATTGGGGTCACTTGTGGGGGGTTTCAACTGTCTTGGCAACACAGAGGCCTTTTGAATGCAACATGGCCCCTCGAAATCCATTCCATCCAAATCCAGCCTTCAAAAACGAAATGGTGCTCCTTCCCTTCGGAGGCTTACCCTGCACCCGCATGGCGCTTTATGTCCACATGTGGGGTATTTACGGACTCGGGGGAAATTGCGCTACACATTTTGTTTTTTTTCTCCTCTTTTAACCCCTTGTGAAAATGATATATTCAAGGCTAAACCAACATTATAGTGTAAAAAATGTAATATTTCATTTTCACGCCACATTGTTCCACATTTGTGTCCGTCACCAGTGGGGTCCATATGCTCACTACACCCCTTGTTACATTCCTTGAGGGGTGCAGTTTCTATAATGGGGTCACTTGTGGGGGGTTTCAACTGTCTTGGCAACACAGGGGCCTTTTGAATGCAACATGGCCCCTCGAAATCCATTCCATCCAAATCCAGCCTTCAAAAACCAAATGGCGCTTCTTCCCTTCGGAGGCTTACCCTGCACCCGCATGGCGCTTTATGTCCACATGTGGGGTATTTCCGTACTCAGGGGAAATTGCTCTACACATTAAATGTTTTTTTTTATCTTTTAACCCCTTGTGAAAATGAAAAAACATGACAAGATTAATGATTTAGAGTAAAAATTTTACAAAAATTACACTAAATGTTGGTCTAGCCTTGATTTTTTTCCATTTCCACAAGGGGTTAAAAAAGAAAGTGAACACAAAACGTGTAGGGTAGTGTCCCCTGAGTACGAAAATACCCCACATGTGGACATAATGTGCCATATGGGCACAGGGCAAGTCACCAAAGGGACAGAGCGCCATTTAGAGGCTGGAATGGAGGATGGAGGCCATGTCGCAATTACAAAGCTCCTGTGCTGCCAGGACAGTAGAAACCCCCGACAAGTGACCCCATTCTGGAAACTACACCCCATAAGGAATCTAACAAGGGGTGCAGTGAGCATATGGACCCCACTGGTGATGGGCACTTACGTAGAACATGTGCCGAGAAAATAAAAAATACAATTTTTTTCATTTTCACGTCCCAAATGTGGCCGTCACCAGGGGGCCATATCCCCGCTGCCCCCCTTCTTAGATTCCTTATGGGGTGTAGTTTCCAGAATGGGGTCACTTGTGGGGGGTTTCTACTGTCCTGGCCGCACAGAGGCTTTATAATTGCATCATGGCATCCTCTAATGGGAATGGCGGCCATACCTACTTAGCTGGGGAAAAGGGACAATTCTAATTTATTTGGGGGTATTAGGCCAATTATTAGTTTATAAGGTTGGAAATGACAGGTGTCCATCAAATTCATCCTGTGTTGATCCAGAGGAAGGCAAAAAACCCTCTTAAGGCAGACGACAGTAGCCTCATCACAGGGGAAAAATTCCTTCCCGACTCCATAATGGCGATCAGAATAATCCCTGGATCAACGTGACCCCTGAAATAGGAATAAGGGACAGAATTTAGATAATGTAGAACCCCAATGACGTGTGGTGCGCCTTGAAGCGATCCAGTATGCAGAGGCTGGGGGGGATCAGGACAGGCGTCACACTGGAAAATGTTGTCCTTCCTGATCCCCCTGTTACGCCACACTCTGCACTTCTTCTGGGGTCTCCCTTTCTCCAGTGTGGGGGACGTCACCTGGAAAATGTTGCCCTGGTGCGATACGGGGTCCTTCATATCCAGAAGCGCTGGGTCCGCTCCATGGCTGCTAAATATTAGGGCGCTATTACTGCTTCTGATATGTTCGGATCGTGCCGCAAGCTACAGGGCAGCGAGAGACCAGAGGAGGGGGCGCTGGTATAAAAGTTATCCCCGTACAGGTGGTGACCTTTATCCAGCAGTGGGAAGATCAGTTCCCGGACGATCTTCCCACTAACTCCGAGGATGGGGGGGAGGGGGGCATCTGGGGGCTGGATTCGGGTGTCCCTTCCTACATACACTCTAAGGGTACATGCACACTGCGGAATCGCGACAGATAACCCTTCGTGCATTCCACAGCTGGCACCCACCGGCGGACTGATGCAGGCGCACGTCTCCACACGTGTCATAGACTCCATTCTATGCACGGGCGGATTCCGCTCTCCGTCCAACGTGTTCATTCTTTGGATGGACGATGGAATCCGCCCGTGCATAGAATGGATTCTATGACACGGGTGGAGACACATGCCTGCATCAGTCCGCCGGTGGGTGCCAGCTGTGGAATGCACAAAGGGTTATCCTTCGCCATTCCGCAGTGTGCACGTACCCGAAATCTGTAAGTGTACCCTAAGGCACGCTCACAGAGTTTGTAGAATTTCACACCATACCGTCATCTCTTATTGGGACGGTACTGGCGGAAAATATGTGTCTGGGGGGCAGCGTACGCTACGCTACCCCCAGATACGTCATTGGAGGATGAGGATGATGAGGATGAATGGAGGAACGAAGGACCCCCCATTCATCCTCACTGGCTGTTTCGGTGTCGGAGGTAATAATAACGTATCCCTCTGACGCCGAAAACACCCTGGGGGCCATCTTTATACGGGAACTAGTATATGGGGTATGTAGTGGTGTAGTGTCAAACTTTATTCAATGTAGTGTGGTGTAATGTAGTGTTTTTTACGTGTTTTTTTACAGTAAGTATAAAAAAAAAACCTACGCCAACAAAGGAGTTGCTGATAAATGCCGCACTTATGTGCGGCACTTATAAGCAGACCGTGGCAGTAGAATATAGAAAAAAAACACCCTACGCCAAAAAGGAGGAGTTGCTGATTAGCAGCGCACTTTCGTGCGATGCTGATCAACACTCAGCGGCGATAGGGTGCGGAAAATAGAAAAAAAAAAATTTGAAAAAAAAAAATAAAAAAAATTTCTACATTTGAACATCCCTGTAGCTGCTGATAAGTGTATTACACATATCAGCCGCTAGAGGGCAGCAGAGCGCAAAATACGGAAAGAGCCGACGCTGGAGCCGAAAATAGCCGAGAGAAGCCGAACGTGACGTCACGGAAGAAGCCGAAGACCCGAACGAAGACGAGGATGCCGCGAACCCGGAAGACGCCGATCAGGAGCCCGGGACAGGTGAGTAATGTACAAATACCTGCTCTGGACCCCTCGGCTACCTAGCTGAGGGGTCCAGGGCAGGTATTTACTATATTGTGGGACTCTGATCGCCGTGCCACCGGCCCGATCGCCGTGAATGGCCGGCCGGTACCGGCCGGCCGTTCACGGCGATCGGGCCGGTGGCACGGCGATCACCATTACTTTTTACAGTAATGGCGGTCGGTGCCGTCCTCGGACAGCACCGACCGCCATTTTTTTCCGGGTCATCGGGTCGCCGATGACCCGGAAAGGTTCCGATCGCCGCTATTGGCTGATCTGAATTGATCAGCCTATAGCGGCGATCGTAAGCACGGGGGGTGTTAACCACCCCCCGTGCCGTGAAGCTAAGATGGCCTGCTATGATTTATAGCAGGCCATCTTCCCCGACCGCTGTGTGTGAACACGCAGCGATCGGGGAAACATCGGGCGTAAATTTACGCCCTGATGCGCCAAGTACCAGGGCGCGAGGGCGTAAGTTTACGCCCGATGTCGTTAAGGGGTTAAAGCAGGTCAAGGGGGAGTGGTACAGAGCGGGCCAGTTGCTCCGATCGCAAAGTGAAGTTCATGAGGGAGAGCCGTGTTACAGCGCTGCTGTCAGTGAACGGAGTGTGCCCGTCGGCGCATGGGCATGGGTGCGCGGATTGGGCTGCTTCTGACAGTCAGCTGCTCGGCGAAAACAGGAGATGCGGGACATCCAGATGCAACAGAGGAGTGTGGATATGCCAATGTCGGGCTCAGTCTTATGCTAAGTAGAGTCCTGGTACCGCGATGGAGCTGGTAGTCACCAAAATGGTCAACTTCCTCACAAAAGACTCCCCAGTCACACCCGTAATCTACATCTTACCCAAGGTACATAAAACTCTTTCCAACCCCCCAGGCAGGCCTACAGTAGCCTCCATTGATTCTGTACTTAGCCCACTCTCCATTTGCTTAGAAAAGGTGCTTACACCACTAGTCAGAAAGACCCCCTCATTCCTTCTGGACACATCACAATTTCTAGAAGTACTTTCTAACATCACCACCATCAGTGACAACACATGGCTAGTCACGATAGATGTTGTTAGCCTCTACACTTCCATCGACCATGACAAAGGCATACAAGCAACTGAATGGATTTTGTCCTCCAGTAACTACCCAGCGACTCAGCAGGACTTCTTCCTTGACCTCCTCAAAACTGTATTATTCAAGAATTATTTCATGTTTGAGAATAAATACTATCTCTAGTGCTGCGGCTCGGCCATGGGAGCCAACGTGGACCCCGTATGCAAATGCATACATGGCCTTCTTTGAGAGCAACTTTGTATACACTAACAATGATTTCTGTAAATATGCCAAGACCTGGAAACATTTTATTGATGATGTGTTCTGTGTATGGGAGGGTCCGAGGGAGTCTCTCGATACATTTCTTTCAGCCATAAACTCTGTGTGTAATCACCGGCGTATGGGGACCACTTGGGACTAAATAATACTTAACTTTTAATGAATCATTAAAAATCTACATCAAAAAAGGTCCACACTAACAACAAAAAAAATATACACTAATGTGCTCTGTATACAGTGAAGTAACCTAAAGGGCCAATATGTACATAGGAGAGATATCCCGCGTCCCCGAAGGGATGCTAATACTTAGGGACTAAAGGCCAGGTACCAAATTGCATAAGATACAGTCTGAGAGTCAGGGAGGAAAGAAGAGGAGAGTGATGGTGCGCCCTGCTCTCTACCCTAATAACCTCTTGCCCTGCCTTTTGGGGAACCCACCTCCTTAATAGGGTGGCCCCAACCACGATGACGGTCCCTTCCTTATTGCACGTGCCCAGTAGGAAACACGAAACACAGAAGACAGAAAAGAGTGAAAAAACAGTGTAAACTCAAAACCACCTTAAAAACAGCAAGAGATATCATCATATATACATAGCACTAATTACATAGGTTGTGCTAGTTCCTCATTATATATACACAGCACTAATTTCATAAGCTGTGCTAGCTCCTACACAGCGCCTATATCATAAGCTGTGTTCGTTCCGACGCGTTTCAGCCATCCCAGTTATGGATGGATTCATCAGGGAACACATATAGCACTCCAAAGAGATGTGCTTAAACCAATTCCTGCTGTGAGGGATATCCTCTCATCACAAAAAATATACATGGACCTCTTAGGAATGGTAAAACATAATGTAGTGATAAATCATTAGTACTCAGTATGGTGACAGCAGATAAGAGAGTAGCAAAGGGATAACCCCATATAAATAAATAGATGGATAAATAGAGCAGATTGTTGTACTTAGCTATACAGATGGACTGAAGCTTTGCTGCCTGCGAAGGTCCATGTTCACCCCACGATGAGAGGGAGACACTGAGTCAGAAGCAGGCCAGGCTTATATACCGATAATGATGGTATTACTTCCGGGTTATGGCTAGTGTATTGGTGTGGTCATGTGACCTAGATGCGGTCACGTGACTCCGTTAGTGCGGTCACGTTACCCAGATGCGGTCACGTGACTCCGCTACAGTCCTGACTGATTGCTTATCAAGTAACCTCCGTTCAAGTAAAGGGCGCACAAGTACCACCTACCAGTCTTCAGAGGGATCCAACGGACGCCGAGAGTGTCAAAAATACCACTGATAATACATATGATGATGTTCTACGGCCACTTCCGGTTGCCGGAACGCAAATGCGTTCCAAGCGGCGGAAGTGCGTCATGTACCAGATACAGGGCTAGGGAGTGGAGCGCACATTGCGTTCCACCCACAACTTTATTGAACAGGACGCAGTGGTGACAGCCAGAGCACTACAGCCCATAATAGGTGGACACATTAGCCACTTCAAATGATGACCCATGTAACTACCAAATAATATGTATAGGGGCAGAGACAAATTATGTTAATAACCCACAGCTCACAGAGAGAGATAGTAAAAAGAAAACGATAAGTAATGACTAAAGTATAACTGATAATTCATAACGAATAAAGTATAAAAAGAAAACAATCATCACCATTCACACACAGATAAGATAATGTGATGGGTAACGAGAACATTTGGTATAAATGCAATTATATGGGGTTACATTCCTGGGCTGGTGAAGCCACTCAAAATCCACAATATGAGATCAATAACCAGAGAACAGTCACCAAGAGCACACAATAAGGGCATTTTTAACCAATGAATGATGAAAACACAAGTGCTTCATTAAGGCCCCTTGGACTCACAGTCCCAAGTCTGTAGATCCACTGGGCCTCTTTTTGGAGAAGGCGTTTATCCAGATCACCCCCCCTGGGTGAGGGTCGTAGCACCTCAATCACCTGAAACTTGACCGTCCATGGGTCATCCCGATGGACCAATCGCATGTGTTTGGCGAGAGGTTTATCTCGACTATGTGAGATGTCTCCCATATGTTCTAATATACGTCTGCGTAGTTCCCGCTTCGTTTTGCCGACATACTGAAGGGGGCAAGGGCAGCTTGCTAGATATATAACCCCAGAGGTCTTGCAGTTAGCGAACTCCCGATTCGTGTAATGCTTCCCATCTGGCCCATGGAAAGAACGAACCTGCAAAATGTACTTACAGGCCTTACAGGCCCCACATTTATAGGTACCCTCCATTCGAGCCTGTCTCAGCCACATGTGCGTAGCCGGAGGGGAGTAGTGACTATGCACCAAGCGATCGCCTAAATTCCTACCCCGTCTGTAGGTGACAGCCGGTCTGTCATCCACTAGTTGGGAAACCACAGGGTCAGATTTAAGGATTGGCCAAAAGCGATTAAGTATGTCCCTGATCTCGGTCGCTGATGAGTCATAGGTCCCTATGATTCTTGTCTTAGACAGTGCATCTGTTGGTGTATCCCTAGGTACCAGTAGAGTCCGTCTATCTCGTTGCTTAGCCTCCTTAATAATTAGTGCTATGTATATATGATGATATCTCTTGCTGTTTTTAAGGTGGTTTTGAGTTTACACTGTTTTTTCACTCTTTTCTGTCTTCTGTGTTTCGTGTTTCCTACTGGGCACGTGCAATAAGGAAGGGACCGTCATCGTGGTTGGGGCCACCCTATTAAGGAGGTGGGTTCCCCAAAAGGCAGGGCAAGAGGTTATTAGGGTAGAGAGCAGGGCGCACCATCACTCTCCTCTTCTTTCCTCCCTGACTCTCAGACTGTATCTTATGCAATTTGGTACCTGGCCTTTAGTCCCTAAGTATTAGCATCCCTTCGGGGACGCGGGATATCTCTCCTATGTACATATTGGCCCTTTAGGTTACTTCACTGTATATAGAGCACATTAGTGTATATTTTTTTTGTTGTTAGTGTGGACCTTTTTTGATGTAGATTTTTAATGATTCATTAAAAGTTAAGTATTATTTAGTCCCAAGTGGTCCCCATACGCCGGTGATTACTCTAGTTTGTCTTGACCACTGGACCTTACGCTACTATGGTGTAACGGCACCTGTATTTCCGTTATTTGGATTTTCATAAACTCTGTGTGGCCTGAACTCAAATTCACTATGCATTGCAGTCTCGAGTCAGTAGACTACCTTGACACTAGAGTGAGTAAGAAGGATATGGGTAGACTGACCACTGACCTGTTTAGAAAGGCAACCGACAGAAATAGCCTTTTGCATTTTGACAGTGCACATCCTCTGAGTGTTAAAAGATCTATCCCCAAGTCGCAATTCCAACAGGTCAGACGCATCGTGGCAGACCCGGACACTAGGAACACGAGACTGGAGGAGATGGAAAACAAGTTACCCCAGACACATACTCAGAGAGGCCAGAGATGGGATCAGCAGACCTAGAGACACCAATGACACCACTAAGCGCATACCCTTTGTCAGACAATACCACCCACTCACGCCCCGGGTTGACAATATCGTCCGCAAACATTGGAACATATTGCAAGAGTCTTACCCCAATATTGCAGAGTTTTCCACACCCCCCCTCATATGTAATAAAAAAGCACCTAGTTTGTATAACAACTTGGTCAGAGCAGAGTGCCCCACTTCCACTGTGACACATGGACAAAGGGTCCTAGCTACCAGGAGACAGGGTACATTCCCTTGTCTCCACTGTGCACAGTGTAGCAATTTTCTCAAGGGTAGTGAGGTACGCCATCCCCACACAGGTCAGGCATTCAAAATTAAGAGCTATCACACTTGCACCACCAAGAATGTGGTATACTGTATTAAATGCCCATGCAGCCTATTGTATATTGGGGAGACCATGCAGATGGTCCGTGACCGCATTAGCAAGCACAAGTCCACCATCAGATGTGAGAATATACTGCTCCCACTACCACATCATTTCAAAGAAAGGGGCCACTCTATAGCTCAACTGAAATACCAGGTACTGGAACAAGTTAGATTACCCAAGAGGGGTGGCAATCTCAAAAAACTGCTTCAAAAACATGAAGCATATTGGATACACACTCTGCAAACTCTCACTCCCAGGTGTCTGAACAGGGAATACGAGCTATCTAGCATCATCTCCTAACTTATTCTCATATACCTGACTGCTTCCTTTCTGCCTTACAGGCACTCCAAGCATCTTGAGACTCCCTCGACCCTATTATGATTTTCAGCTGATGATGTACCAGGTACGACCCCATGCCTATCTTACTATTGTAGCTGCTGTGATCCTCTAGCTATCTAGTATCTTTATCTGTCCTACATATGGCCTGTATACAACATGTTATGCCTATTCGTATATTATTGTAACTCTTGTATATATTGTACATATTGTATATACTGCTGTTTACTATATGTTACGCCTACTATGTATCTATATGTGCTCTACTTATAGCCTTGAGGTGGACGCACCGCCTCTTATGTGTCAGCCACACTTGTCCCCCGTCCTACTCCACATCCTAAAGCAGATCGTAGCCCTCGGAACATTTATGAACTCTTCATGGTGACTACCAGCTCCATCGCGGTACCAGGACTCTACTTAGCATAAGACTGAGCCCGACATTGGCATATCCACACTCCTCTGTTGCATCTGGATGTCCCACATCTCCTGTTTTCGCCGAGCAGCTGACTGTCACAAGCAGCCCGATCCGCGCACCCATGCGCCGACGGGCACACTCCATTCACTGACAGCAGCGCTGTAACACGGCTCTCCCTCATTAACTTCACTTTGCGATCGGAGCAACTGGCCCACTCTGTACCACTCCCCCTTGACCTGCTTTAACCCTTTGAGGACCAGGCCCAAAATGACCCAGTGGACCGCGCAAATTTTGATCTTAGTGTTTCCGTTTTTCCCTCCTCCCCTTCTAAGAGCTCTAGCACTCTCAGTTTTCTATCTACAAGCCATGTAAGTGCTTGTTTTTTACAGGAATAGTTGTACTTTGTAATGGCGTCATTCATTTTACCATAACATGTACAATGGAATTCCAAATATATTATTTATGAAGATATAAATTGGTGAAATCGCAAAAAAGAATGCAATATGGTAACGTTTGGGGGGTTCCTGTGTCTACGTAATGCAGTATATGGTAACAGCGACATGATACCATTACTCTATAGGTCAGTACGAACACAACCATATGCAGGTTTACGCAGATTCTCTAATGTTATATATTTTTTTTAAATGAAATCCTTTTTTTTGGCAATTAATTATAAATAAAATGGGACTATTGTGACGCTTATAACGGTTTTATTTTTTCACCTACGGGGCTGTATGGGGTGTCATTTTTTCCGCCATGATCTGTAGTTTTTATTAATACCATATTTCTGAAGATCGGACGTTTTGATCACTTTTTATTAATTTTTTTATATATATAATGTAACATAAAATCGGTAATCCGCGCACTTTTTTCCCTCTTTTCGTGTACGCCGTTTACCGTTCGCAATGACGCTTGTTATATTTTAATAGATCGGACAATTACGCACGCTACGGTATATTATATGTTTATCTATTTATTTATTTTTATATGTTTTATTTATATAATGGGAAAGGGGGGTGATTTCAACTTTTATTGGGGGAGGGGTTTTGGGGTAGTGTGTTAGTGTTTTTAACTTTTTTTTTTTTACACATTTGAAGTCCCTTTGGGGGACTTTTACATTCACTACTTGGATTTTTACACTGATGAATGCTATGCCATAGGCATAGCATTGATCAGTGTTATCGGCGCTCTGCTCATTGAGCCTACCTGTGCAGGCTCAGTGACCAGAGCGCCGATCGGACCGCACGGAGGCAGGTGAGAGACCTCCGGCGGCCCGTTTTACCGATCGGGACCCCCGCAGTCACACTGCGGGGGTCCCGATCGGTAGGTGACAGGGGACTCCCCCTGTCACTTACACTTAAACGCCGCGGTCGCGCCGCGATCGCGGCGTTTAAGGAGTTAATGACACGCGGCAGCGCGATCGCTGCAGCGTGTCATTACCGGTGAGGTCCCGGCTGCTGATTGCAGCCGGCCCCCACCTGCTATGAAGCGCGCTCCGCTCCGGAGCGCGCTTCATAGCGGGAGAAACACCCAGGGCGTACAGTTACGCCCTAGGTCGTCTGGGGACAGACTTCCATGGCGTAACTATACGCCCTGGGTCGTCTAAGGGTTAAGATATTATTATTTGCTGTCTCTAGCAACATGTTTGTTTATGTTTATATGTACTTCCTTGCAGTGTATACTCTTCATTATCATGTGACACATGTCCCATTGTTTACTATGCTACTCCCCTCCCATTCCCATTGATGTTTTCCCCATATTGTTTACTTCCTGGCGGTTTTTACGTTGGTCACGCCCACTTTGTGACGTCGTCACGTTTGGCCCCGCCCATATACTTTGGCGTTTTTTTGTTATGTATATATACCTGTTGGTGACCTCACTGCATTGTACACCCCTAAGCTGATGAAGGCCATGCTTGGCCGAAACGCGTCCTTGTACCATATGTTTGCTACACTACAATAAAGAAGCATAATCCTAATATCTGAACATTTTTCTCACCTCGAGCACCACCGCCACGGAAGTGCCGTCTTCTACATATTTCTACGGTACTTAAGTACCGGCCAGATGATCTTTCCTCCGTGGAGCTCTGATGCGGGCGCATCAGCACGCGCCCGCATCAGAGCTTCCCATAGCACAGAGTGAAGCAAGCGGCCGAAGCTGCTCGCTTCACTGTGTGAACTGCCAGGTCCTTCTGCGGACGGAATTCATTGAATTCCGTCCGCAAATAATGGACCTGTCAGTTGTTTGCAGCGCCACATGGGAACCGGCCGGAGCGTATACGATGTGTGTACGCTCCGGCCGGGATCCCATAGCAAACAATGCTATGTTCTACCCCGAAAATCTACGGCTGTAGTTCTGCGGCAAGAACTACGGCCGTAGATTTACGTAGTGTGAACATAGCCTTAGATTGCAATTGTTACTCAGGGAGTTGGTGATTGTTAGGAAGCCAAGTGTTCACATGTATAGGCAGCCATCTTGCCATGTGCTTTCACTGTTAATTGTACTATGTCATGGTATTGTGATTTTATGCTCATTACTGTGGTACCTTGGTTTAAGAGTAACTTGGTTTAAGAGCGTTTTGGTTTAAGAGCTCACAATTTTTCAAAATTTTGACTTGGGGACATCAGGGGACAGGACTATGGAAGTAATCTCTTCATAGCTGTAACCCCTCTCTCCCCGGACAGAGAGTGCTTCTTTACTGTGACAACATCTGCCCTGCTCATTCCTTCATGCTCCCTGCAGTCTCTGTGTTTCCCATCCTCTCCATTACTGTACAGTAACTTATAATATCACATATTCTGCTAATTCTGAATGTTTGTTTCATTTATTTTATATGTTATTCAGAATAATAAATCATTATTTTTGGGGTGTTGAACCAATTGCCTGCATTTCTATGATTTCTTATGGAAAAATATGCTTTGGTTTTAGAGTGGATTTGGATTACAGGCACGGTCCCGGAACGAATTATGCTCGTAATTCAAGGCACCACTGTACCTGTGTTTTTGTATTCTAGTTTTACCACTCACTTTCATGATCATATGCTCACATGTTAATGCTGTTAACCAATAAACAAGTTAGACTACAGAGAACAGTCTGCTTATTTTGGAAGACAGAAAAGGTTTATGCTGTATGTCAGACTGCACACAGTGACAACATGAAAGAAGAGAGAACAATCAGGTCCCATTCAAGAAGATGCCATCTTTCCACAATCTTTCTGAAATAGTAGGGATTCATGGACTACTCGCTTAGTTTTATCTTGGTTGGACTGAGGAGATCCGCTCTGCTGTTGTCCATCCCTCTCATGTGATCTGCAGTGAGGGATTCCACATTCTTCTCAAGGGGACTGAAGCCACGGCAGCCATATCAGAGCTCAAACAGCATTCCTGCCCGCAGTATACAGTAGAGGTAACGGGAACAGGCCCGAATAAAGATAGAACTAACCCCTAGGCAACCTAGGACGTACCGGTACGTCCTGGAAGTCTGTCCCCAGACGACCCTTGACGTACCGGTACGTCCTGAGCTATAAAGTGTGACTTCGGGGGTCCCGATCGTTAAAACCTGCACAGGCAGGCTCAATCAGCAGAGTGCCGATAACACTGAACAATGCTTTGCCTATGGCATAGCAACGATCAGTGTATGAAATCTAAGTTATGTATGTACAAGTCCCCCAAAGGGACTTAAAATGTGTAAAAGAAAAAAAGTTAAAAATCACTAACATACTACCCCAAAACCCCTCCCCCAATAAAAGTTTAAATCACCCCTCTTTATTATATAAATAAAACATATAAAAATAAATAAACATATAATATACCGTAGCGTGCGTAATTGTCCGATCTATTAAAATATAACAAGCGTCATTGCGAACGGTGAACGGCATACGCAAAAATAGGGAAAAACGTGCGCGGATTACCAATTTTATATATAAATTTTTTTTATAAAAAGTGATCAAAAATGTCCGATCTTCACAAATATGGTATTAGTAAAAACTAGAGATCATGGCGGAAAAATGACACCCCATACAGCCCCGTAGGTGAAAAAATAAAACTGTTATGAGCGTCACAATAGGCCCATTTTATTAATATTTATTTGCCAAAAAAAAGGATTTCATTAAAAGAATATATATAACATTAGAGAATCTGCGTAAACCTGCATATGGTTGTGTTAGGACTGACCTATAATAGTAATAGTATCATGTGGCTTTTACCATATAGTGCATTACGTAGACACAGGAACCCCCCAAACGTTACCATATTGCATTCTTTTCACCTATTTATATCTTCATAAATAATATATTTGGGATTCCGTCATACATGTTATGGTAAAATGAAAGACGCCATTACAAAGTACAACTATTCCTGTAATAAACAAGCCATTACATGGCATGTAGATAGAAAACTGAGAGTGCTAGAGCTCTTAGAAGGGGAGGAGGGAAAAATGAAAGTGCAAAGTTCAAAATTTGCGCATTCCACTGGGTCATTTTGGGCCTGGTCCTCAAAGGGTTAAAGGGGTTGTCAAGCGAAAAATATTTTCTTTCAAATCAACTGGTGTCAGAAAGTTATATACATTTGCAATTTACTTCTATTTAAAAATCTCAAGTCTTCCCACATTTATAAGCAGGGCCGGAATAACCCCTTAAGGACCGGGCCTGAAATGGCCTTAACCCCTTAGGGACCAAGCCTATTTGGGCCTTAATGACCAGGCTCATTTTTCAAAATCTGACCTGTCTCACTTTATGCGCATATAGCTCAGTGATGCTTTAACGTATGCTAGCGATTCTGAGATTGTTTTTTTGTAACATATGGTACTTTATGTTAGTAGCAAAATTTGGTCACTGTCTTGTGTTTTTTTTGTAATAAACATCAAAATATCATGAAAAATTTGCACTTTACGAACTTTGAAATTCTTTGCTTCTAAAAAAAAAAAAAAAAGTCACATGACAAAAATTAGTTAGTAAGTCACATTATGAATATGTCCTATTTATTCTGGCTTCATTTCGTAAACATATTTCACTTTTTTAGGGTGTTACGGGGCTTAGAAATGTATCAGCAAATTATGAAATTTCCAAAACTGATTTTTTTTAGGCACCAGTTCTTTTTTTAAGATGATTTAGGAGCAGGGACGGTCTTGGCAATTCTGGGGCCCCAAGCGTAGTTATGTCTGGGCCCCCCCCCCTCGACAGGCGTTCCAAAACAATAGACCGCTGTGTGTTACCCCCAGTAGTATATACCCCTTGTGTCCTGCCCCCAGTAGTATATACCCCTTGTTTGCTTCCCCCAGTGGTATATAGACCCCTGTGTGTTCCCCCAGTTATATATAGCCCCCCCCGTGTACTCCCCCAGAAGTATATAGACCTCATGTGTGCTGCCCCAGTTGTATATAGATCCCCTGTGTGCTCCCCTACTAGTATATAGGCCCCCTGTGTGCTCCCTCAGGGGTATTTAGCCCCCTGTTTGCTCCCCCACTTGGATATAGACCTCCTGTGTGCTCCCCCACTTGGATATAGACCCCTCTGTGCTCCTCCAGTAGTATATAAACCCCCTGTGTGGTTCCCCCAGTATTATATAGACCCCTTGTGTGCTGCCCCAATAGTATACAGACCCCTAACACTAATACTGACCTGGGTCCGGGCGTCTCCTCTTCTCTTCACTCTTGTGGCCGCAGGAAGGGTTTTCCCTGCGATCACAAGAGACCGCACTCCCCTTGTCCCGGCGCCGATGCTCCAGTGATGTCACTGGAGTGCCGGCACCACAAGGACAAAGCTGCCACTTGTGACCGCAGGGAAAACCCTTCCTGCGGCCATAAGAGTGTCTGACAGAAAGGGGGCCAATGTCTCCCGCCCTGTC
This sequence comes from Dendropsophus ebraccatus, assembly GCF_027789765.1. Classification (NCBI taxonomy): domain Eukaryota; kingdom Metazoa; phylum Chordata; class Amphibia; order Anura; family Hylidae; genus Dendropsophus; species Dendropsophus ebraccatus. The sequence continues at coordinate 38,415,589 of NC_091466.1, forward strand.
AGTGCTGATGCATGTAACTATGAGCGCTCATTACGAGTGCTCATAGTTACAGTTCAGATGGCAGCAGCGAGCGGGGCAGCGGCCCTGTCCAGCGGTCTTGAGCACAAGAGCGTGGCGTGGGGGCCCCCCCTGGATGTTGGGGGCCCCAAGCGATCGCTTGGGGTGCTTGGTGCCAAAGACCACCACTGTTTAGGAGGCTTGTAGATTCTAAACCCCCATAAGTGACCCCATTTTGGAAACTAGACACCTTAAAGAATTAATCTCGGGGTATAATGAGCATTTTAACCCTACAGGGGCTGGAGGAAAGTATTCACAATTAGGCCGGAAAAAAATGGAAAATAGAAATTTTCCAATAATATATTTGTTAAGATTAAAGTATCTCATTTTCATAAGCAACATGAAACAAAATGCACCCTAAATTTTGTAACGCAGGTTCGCCTGAGTACAATGGTATCCCATATGTGGGTGTAAACCACTGTATGGGCACACAGCGGGGCTCAGAAGGGAAGGAGCGCCAATTAGCATTTCCAGTTCAGATTTTGCTGAAGAATTTTCTGAGCGCCAGGTGTGTTTGCAGCTCCCCTGTAGTGTCAGCAGAATAGAACCCCCGCAAAAGTCACCCCATTTAGGAAAGTACACCCCTCAAAGAATTCATCTTGGGGTGTGGTGACCATTTTGACCCCACAGGCATTGGAGGAAAGTATTCAAAAGAAGACAGTAAAAATGAAAAAAATAGAAGTTTCCCAATAATATATTCCTTTAGTTTGAAATTTCTCAATTTCATGAGGAACAGGGGAAAAAACTCACCCCAATATATGTAACACAGGTTCTCCTGAGTAGAACGGTACCCCATATGTGGGCATAAACCACTGTATGGGCACACAGCAGGCCTCAGAAGGAAGGGAGTGCCAATTAGCATTTTCAGTGCAGGATTTTTCTGAAGAAGTTTCTGAGCGCCAGGTGCGTTTGCAGAGCCCCTGTAGTGTCAGCAGAATACCCCCCCCCCCCCCAAAAAAAAGTCACCCCATTTAGGAAAGTACACCCCTCAAAGAATTCATCTTGGGGTGTGGTGACCATTTTGACCCCACAGGTATTGGAGAAAAGTATTCAAAACTAAACCGTAAAAATGAAAAATTTGAATTTTTACAATAACATGTTTGTTTAGTTTGAAATTTCTCAATTTCATGAGGAACAGGGGAGAAAACTCACCCCAACATATGTAACGCAGGTTCTCCTGAGATAAACCACTGTATGGGCACACAGCAGGGCTCAGAAGGGAAGGAGTGTAATTTTAGTCACAGGCAATATGTGGGTGTTTACTGGCTATCTGGGGTGGTAATGGACAATCTCGGGGTGTTTACTGGCTATCTGAGGTTGCGAAAGGGAATCTGGTGTGGTTATGGGCAATCTGGGGTGGTTACAAGTAGTCTGTGCCAATCTGGGTAGGTTATGGGCAATCTGGGGTGGTAACGGGCAATATGGGGTGTCACGGCCGCGGCGGTGGCCCGGGGTCCATGTGCAGGGACCCCGCGCTAATACCTGTTCGGCCCCGGGGGGCACCTTACCTCGCCCCGCTCCTGTCTCCATTTGTGCCAGACGGCGCACGCGTCCCCGCCTCCTAGGGAGCGTGCGCGCCGGCTGTCTCAGATTTAAAGGGCCAGTCCACCCCTAATTGGAAGTTGCACCAATCACTCCCTATAAATCCCAGCATGCGCTGTCCCTCGTGTTGGAGCCTCTACATGCTTCCCATAGCGTTTGGCCCAGCTCCCTGTTGTTCCTGACCTCAGTCCTTGTTCCTAGTCCCTGTCCGCTGTCCCGGTCCATAGTCCCTGTCCGCTGCTTACCCATTGTTCCTGAGCACTGCCTGCCACCTGCGGTTACGCCTACAGACCTCTGCCTGCACTATGTTCTGCCTACTGCTCCTGCCACGCCTCGCCTGCTGTCACTAGCAACCAAGCCAGGGGTAGCGACCTGGGGGTCGCCTGTCGCAACAAGTCCATCCCGCCTTGCGGCGGGCTCTGGTGAAAACCAGCAGCCCCTTAGACTTCACTCCCTGGTGCGGTTACTACCATCGCTAGTGACAGTTCAGTGGATCCACGACTCCAGGCGTTACAGTAGGCTCCAACCATGGATCCCGGCGAGGTGCCTGATATCCGTGACGTAGTCCGAGTGGTCGCCCAACAGGCAACAGATCCAGCAACAGTCGCAGCAGATTCAGGAACTGACCGCCGCCTTACAGCAGCATACTACAGCCCAGCGCTCTCCACCTCCTGCAGCCCCTTCGAGACTTCGACTGGCTCTCCCGAGTAAATACGGAGGCGATCCCAAGTTGTGCAGAGGATTCCTGACTCAATGCACCATGCACATTGAACTTTTAAGTATTCAGTTTTCCACCGAGCGCTCTAAAGTGGCTTTCATCATCAGCCTACTGGAGGGTAGAGCTCTGGCTTGGGCCACGCCTCTCTGGGACCGAGATGACCCTGCTGCTGCCAATCTCCGAACCTTCCTGGCCGAGTTTCGCTCCGTCTTTGAGGAACCTGCCCGTGTGTCTTCGGCTGAGACAGCTCTCCTCAATCTCTCTCAAGGGAGTTCCACCGTTGGCGACTACGCCATCCAGTTCCGCACCCTGGCAGCAGAATTAGACTGGAATGAGGCCGCTCTAATAGCCACCTTCAAGAAGGGCCTGTCCAGTCGGGTAAAAGACGTGCTCTCCGCACGAGATCTTCCTACCTCCTTGAACGATCTCATCCTACTGGCTACCAGAGTCGACAACCGGTTTTCCGAGAGAGAGGAGGATGTCCGGCAAGAACGGCGACTAAGCCTACCTCGTCGCCATCACCGGCTGGCACCGGTTTTCCAGAATCCAGTCACGCCAGTACCCCAGTTAACTCCTGAAGTTCCGATGCAGGTAGAACGAGCTCGCCTGACCTCTGATGAGAGAGCTCGCCGACTGGAGCTGAATCTCTGTCTATTGCGGTGGCTCTGATCACTTCCGGCAAAGATGTCCCCAACGTCCTCAACGTCCTCAGCTCGCACCTAGGTCCGGTAGGAGAGGCCTCCCTAGGTGTGAATGCTACCTCTCCAAGGTTGTCTCTGCCAGTCTCCATCCAGACACCCTCAGGAGAAACGCACCAGACTATTGCCTTCATCGACTCTGGGTCTGCAGGCAGTTTCATTGCAGCCACATTGGTCCAAAGATGGCGGCTACCCGTGACCCAGCTAGCCCAATCCCTCTCTATCTCCTCGGTCATGGGCGAGACTCTTACCAAAGCTGTACACTACCAGACTGCACCTCTAGTCCTCCAGGTGGGCGCCTTACATCAGGAGAAGATCTCCTTCTACGTCTTGCGCCATTCCTCTTCCGACATTCTGCTGGGCCTCCCTTGGCTGCAATTACATACCCCTAAGCTAAACTGGATTCTCAGTTGGGGTCTGGACTGTCCTAACCGGTGTCTGAAGCCTCCTCAGCCCAAGTGCTCTATGACGTCACCTGACTCCGTCAAGCCTGTACCCGGCCTACTGGTAGAATATCAAGACTTGGCTGACGGCTTTTCTGCCAAAGAGGCGGACTCTCTACCCCCTCACCGGACGTATGATTGTCCCATAGACCTCCTTCCTGGAACTTCTCCTCCACGTGAACGGTTGTACCCTCTCTCCGTACCCGAGACTGAGGCCATGTCCTCCTACATCTGGGAGATCCTACAGAAGGGTTTCATCCGCAAATCCACGTCCCCTGCTGGCGCTGGATTCTTCTTTGTGCAGAAGAAGGACGGTTCTCTCCGCCCATGCATAGACTACAGGGGCCTAAATAAGGTGACAGTCAAGAACCGATATCTTCTTCCGCTTATCCCCGAACTATTTGACCGTCTCCGTGGAGCCAAGATCTTCTCTAAGCTGGACCTCAGGGGAGCGTACAATTTAATCCGTATTCGTGAAGGAGACGAATGGAAGACCGCTTTTAACACCAGAGATGGGCACTACGAATACCTGGTCATGCCATTCGGCCTATGCAATGCCCCAGCGGTTTTCCAGGAATTCGTCAACGACATATTCCGTGACCTCCTCTATGTCTGCGTCATTGTCTATCTTGACAACATTTTGGTCTTCTCCCCTGACCAGCAGACTCACGTGACACAAGTACGTCAGGTCCTACGAAGACTACGGGCCAATCATTTGTACGCCAAGCTAGAGAAGTGCGTTTTCCATCAGCGCAGCCTTCCGTTTCTTGGGTATATTGTCTCCGACAGGGGTCTACAAATGGATCCAGCCAAACTCTCAGCTGTTTTCCAGTGACCATGTCCTGTGGGACTCAGAGCTATCCAACGCCTCCTAGGATTTGCCAACTACTATCGGCAGTTCATCCCACATTTCTCTACCCTGTTCGCACCCATCGTGGTTCTCACTAAGAAGAAGGCGGATCCCAGGCATTGGCCACCTGAGGCTGAGCAAGCCTTCACTAGCCTAAAGTCTGCCTTTTTTTTTTTTTTTTTTTTTTTATTACTTTATAAAATTTTCAACGGTATGTCATATACCGTATTTTTCGCTTTATAAGACGCACTTTTTTTCCTCCCAAAGTGGGAGGAAAATCTAAGTGCGTCTTATAAAGCGAAGACGGCTCCCAAGCAGTGCAGAGCACCGCATGGAAGCCGTCCCGCCCGCCCCCTGTATTGCCGCTCACTATGCATATGCATAGTGAGCGGCTCTGAGCGATCCCCTCCGCCCGCCCAGCCTGCCCCTCCATCGCCGCTCAGCTGAGCTGATCAGAAGCCCGGGAAAGTGCAATGAGCAGCACTTTCCTGGGCTCCTGATCGGCTGTCAGCTGAGCGAGCGAGCGGGCGTAGGTGGTCCCGGAACTCACCTGTCCGGCGGCCCCAGCAGCTCCTGTCTCCCGTCGGCCGTGCGCACTTCCGACATCCTCCGGGCACAGGCAGCGGGGTACAGAGACTGCCTGTGTCCTGGATGTGTTCTGCAGCCTCTATCATTCATGATAGAGGTTGCAGGACACTTCCGGCACAGGCAGCGTCTCTGTACCCCGCTGCCTGTGCCCGGAGGATGTCGGAAGTGCGCGCGGCCGACGGGAGACAGGAGCTGCTGGGGCCGCCGGACAGGTGAGTTACTGGTTTGTTGTTTTAGGGGGGGAAATGGCTGCTATGGGAGGCTCAGGGTACTAAGGGGGTCACTGGTTACTATGGGGGCACTGGCTACTATGGGGGTCACTGTCTACTATGGGGGTCACTGGCTACTATGGGGGCACTGGCTACTATGGGGGGATTGGCTACTATGGGGGGATTGGCTACTATGAGGGGCACTGGCTACTATGAGGGGCACTGGCTACTATGAGGGGCATTGGCTACTATGGGGGGATTGGCTACTATGAGGGGATTGGCTACTATGAGGGGCACTGGCTACTATGGGGGGATTGGCTACTATGGGGGGCACTGGCTACTATGGGGGGCACTGGCTACTATGTGGGGCACTTTATGGGGGATTGGCTACTATGTGGGCACTATATGCTATCTCCAAACTGTGACAATGAGCAAAATATTTTTTTTTCTATTTTTCTCCCCTAAAATCAGGGGTGCGTCTTATCAAAAGGTGCGTCCTATAAAGCGAAAAATACGGTATACAAACAACAATTCTTCAAAACAACAATACCTAAAAATACGGTATATCATATAACTCACAAACATAGCCCTTTTATTAACCCCCAAACCCCCCCCCCCTGGACAGAGAGAAAAACACAAAAAAAAAAAAAAAAAGGAAACCACCTATCGCTCCTAGTCCCATTTTCCCCCAAAACACTGGTGCTTATGAACACCATTTTTCTTTTTTGAGTACCAGATTCGCTCATAAGACATTATTTTGTTAACCGTATTTATCCATTCTTGTACAGAGGGGGGAGTTGCCGATATCCAATTTCTGAGAATGACCAGTCTTGCATAAAACAATATCCGTATAATAAGCTTCTCATGTTTCATAATTCTACTAGAGTCCCCCAGGATTAGAGTGAGCGGATCCCTGGGAACATTGTATTTGAGCTTACTATCAAGAGTGTTACAAACTTCCCTCCAATACTTCCCTACACTTTCACATGACCAAAGTAAATGCAAAACATCAACGTCTTCCAGTTTACACTTCGGGCAACAGGAGTTTCTCGAAATACCCATTTTTCCCCACTGTTTAGGAGAATAGTAAACACCATGTAGCAATTTAAACTGAATGAATATATGAGCTTCACTAAGAGAGACCCTGCCTATATTTCCGAAGATCCGCTCACGCCCCTCCTCTCCTATGTCTCCCAGGAAGCCACTCCATCTGGACCAGCATCTGTCCGTAGTTTTACAGGGAGCCACCATAACCAGGGACTTATATATGAATGAGAGGGATTTCTTGCATGCCGGATCAGCAACGAGTCTATTAAACAAAACTAAATTATTAATTTCAAAACTGTGTACCTCGCCAGAGTGAACTTTTGCAAATTCTAATTGTTTATAAAAAAAACAGTGATTAGTGTCCAAACCATATGTCTCCTTAAGTACCTCAAATTTAATAAGTGATCCATTTTCACATATCTGAGCCAGCCGAGTGATACCTTTCCCTATCCAAAACGAACTATTAGGAATATTAGAAAACTGGTGCAAAAAAGAATTATTCCAAAGTGGAGTGAAATGAGTGCTTCCCACTATCCCACATACTTCTTTAATATATACCCAGACTCTGTTGATAAGGGAGCAGAGCGCTACTCTTTTAAATATCCCTTCCAACAAATTCCCTGATTCTAACAACTCAAACCAATTATCGTGTTTACTCAGAGACAGTAAATGTGCAAACACCTCATAATTAACCCCTTTAAGAATACGTGACAAGTGTGCGGCAACAAAATAAAGTCGAAGATTCGGCAAGCCGAAGCCACCCCTACTACTTGGAGCAGCAAAGGCCGAGTATTTCAGCCTGACCCTCTTCCTGCCCCATATGAGACTTCCAAGCTTCACCTCGATTCGACGGATCCAGGCATTGCTTATCCAGATTGGAGCAGCTCCGAAAAAAAACAAGAGTTGAGGTAGCACTACTAGTTTTATAATTGCAGCTCTATCCACCATAGCTAGCGGGAGCTTCGTCCAAATTTTGATACGCTTCTCTAAATTTCGCTCTAAAGGAGACAAATTGGCTAAGCCAAATTTCCCCGGGTCACAAGTGATCAGCACCCCTAGATACTCTAGTGAATCGGATTTTTTCAGAATCCTAACTTTTCCTAAAGAGACCGTTATTTCTTCATCTAGAGGAAACAGACAAGACTTCCCCCAGTTTATCTTTAAACCCGAAAAGCGACCATATTTCTCTAATGCGGAGACCAACCCTGGAAGAACCTTCACTAGCTCCCTCATAAACAACAGCACGTCATCTGCATATAGAATAGAACCCCCGCAAAAGTCAACCCATTTAGGAAAGTACACCCCTCAAAGAATTCATCTTGGGGTGTGGTGACCATTTTGACCCCACAGGCATTGGAGGAAAGTATTCAAAAGAAGACAGTAAAAATGAAAAAAATAGAAGTTTCCCAATAATATATTCCTTTAGTTTGAAATTTCTCAATTTCACGAGGAACAGGGGAAAAAACTCACACCAACATATGTAACACAGGTTCTCCTGAGTAGAACGGTACCCCATATGTGGGCATAAACCACTGTGTGGGCACACAGCAGGCCTCAGAAGGAAGGGAGTGCCAATTAGCATTTTCAGTGCATGATTTTTCTGAAGAAGTTTCTGAGCGCCAGGTGCGTTTGCAGAACCCCTGTAGTGTCAGCAGAATACCCCTTCCCCCCCCCCAAAAAAAAGTCACCCCATTTAGGAAACTACACCCCTCAAAGAATTCATCTTGGGGTGTGGTGACCATTTTGACCCCACAGGTATTGGAAAAAAGTATTCAAAACTAAACGGTAAAAATGAAAAATTTGAATTTTTACAATAACATGTTTGTTTAGTTTGAAATTTCTTAATTTCACGAGGAACAGGGGAGAAAACTTACCCCAACATATGTAACGCAGGTTCTCCTGACATAAACCACTGTATGGGCACACAGCAGGGCTCAGAAGGGAAGGAGTGTAATTTTAGTCACAGGCAATATGTGGGTGTTTACTGGCTATCTGGGGTAATAATGGACAATTTTGGGGTGTTTACTGGCTATCTGAGGTTGCGAAAGGGAATCTGGTGTGGTTATGGGCAATCTGGGGTGGTTACAAGTAGTCTGTGCCAATCTGGGTAGGTTATGGGCAATCTGGGGTGGTAACGGGCAATATGGGGTGTCGCGGCAGTGGCCCGGGGTCCATGTGCAGGGACCCCGCGCTAATACCTGTTCAGCCCCGGGGGGCGCCTTACCTCGCCCCGCTCCTGTCTCCATTTGTGCCAGACGGCGCACGCGTCCCCGCCTCCTAGGGAGCGTGCGCGCCGGCTGTCTCAGATTTAAAGGGCCAGTCCACCCCTAATTGGAAGTTGCACCAATCACTCCCTATAAATCCCAGCATGCGCTGTCCCTCGTGTTGGAGCCTCTACATGCTTCCCATAGCGTTTGGCCCAGCTCCCTGTTGTTCCTGACCTCAGTCCTTGTTCCTAGTCCCTGTCCGCTGTCCCGGTCCATAGTCCCTGTCCGCTGCTTACCCATTGTTCCTGAGCACTGCCTGCCACCTGCGGTTACGCCTACAGACCTCTGCCTGCACTATCTTCTGCCTACTGCTCCTGCCACGCCTCGCCTGCTGTCACTAGCAACCAAGCCAGGGGTAGCGACCTGGGGGTCGCCTGTCGCAACAAGTCCATCCCGCCTTGCGGCGGGCTCTGGTGAAAACCAGCAGCCCCTTAGACTCCACTCCCTGGTGCAGTTACTACCATCGCTAGTGACAGTTCAGTGGATCCACGACTCCAGGCGTTACAGTAGGCTCCAACCATGGATCCCGGCGAGGTGCCTGATATCCGTGACGTAGTCCGAGTGGTCGCCCAACAGGCAACAGATCCAGCAACAGTCGCAGCAGATTCAGGAACTGACCGCCGCCTTACAGCAGCATACTACAGCCCAGCGCTCTCCACCTCCTGCAGCCCCTTCGAGACTTCGACTGGCTCTCCCGAGTAAATACAGAGGCGATCCCAAGTTGTGCAGAGGATTCCTGACTCAATGCACCATGCACATTGAACTTTTAAGTATTCAGTTTTCCACCGAGCGCTCTAAAGTGGCTTTCATCATCAGCCTACTGGAGGGTAGAGCTCTGGCTTGGGCCACGCCTCTCTTTGACCGAGATGACCCTGCTGCTGCCAATCTCCGAACGTTCCTGGCCGAGTTTCGCTCCGTCTTTGAGGAACCTGCCCGTGTGTCTTCGGCTGAGACAGCTCTCCTCAATCTCTCTCAAGGGAGTTCCACCGTTGGCGACTACGCCATCCAGTTCCGCACCCTGGCAGCAGAATTAGACTGGAATGAGGCCGCTCTAATAGCCACCTTCAAGAAGGGCCTGTCCAGTCGGGTAAAAGACGTGCTCTCCGCACGAGATCTTCCTACCTCCTTGAACGATCTCATCCTACTGGCTACCAGAGTCGACAACCGGTTTTCCGAGAGAGAGGAGGAGGTCCGGCAAGAACGGCGACTAAGCCTGCCTCGTCGCCATCACCGGCTGGCACCGGTTTTCCAGAATCCAGTCACGCCAGTACCCCAGTTAACTCCTGAAGTTTCGATGCAGGTAGAACGAGCTCGCCTGACCTCTGATGAGAGAGCTCGCCGACTGGAGCTGAATCTCTGTCTATTGCGGTGGCTCTGATCACTTCCGGCAAAGATGTCCCCAACGTCCTCAACGTCCTCAGCTCGCACCTAGGTCCGGTAGGAGAGGCCTCCCTAGGTGTGAAAGCTACCTCTCCAAGGTTGTCTCTGCCAGTCTCCATCCAGACACCCTCAGGAGAAACGCACCAGACTATTGCCTTCATCGACTCTGGGTCTGCAGGCAGTTTCATTGCAGCCACATTGGTCCAAAGATGGCGGCTACCCGTGATCCAGCTAGCCCAATCCCTCTCTATCTCCTCGGTCACGGGCGAGACTCTTACCGAAGCTGTACACTACCAGACTGCACCTCTAGTCCTCCAGGTGGGCGCCTTACATCAGGAGAAGATCTCCTTCTACGTCTTGCGCCATTCCTCTTCCGACATCCTGCTGGGCCTCCCTTGGCTGCAATTACATACCCCTAAGCTAAACTGGATTCTCAGTTGGGGTCTGGACTGTCCTAACCGGTGTCTGAAGCCTCCTCAGCCCAAGTGCTCTATGACGTCACCTGACTCCGTCAAGCCTGTACCCGGGCTACCGGCAGAATATCAAGACTTGGCTGACGGCTTTTCTGCCAAAGAGGCGGACTCTCTACCCCCTCACCGAACGTATGATTGTCCCATAGACCTCCTTCCTGGAACTTCTCCTCCACGTGATCGGGTGTACCCTCTCCGTACCCGAGACTGAGGCCATGTCCTCCTACATCTGGGAGATCCTACAGAAGGGTTTCATCCGCAAATCCACGTCCCCTGCTGGCGCAGGATTCTTCTTTGTGCAGAAGAAGGACGGTTCTCTCCGCCCATGCATAGACTACAGGGGCCTAAATAAGGTGACAGTCAAGAACCGATATCTTCTTCCTCTTTTCCCCGAACTATTTGACCGTCTCCGTGGAGCCAAGATCTTCTCTAAGCTGGACCTCAGGGGAGCGTACAATTTAATCCGTATTCGTGAAGGAGACGAATGGAAGACCGCTTTTAACACCAGAGATGGGCACTACGAATACCTGGTCATGCCATTCGGCCTATGCAATGCCCCATCGGTTTTCCAGGAATTCGTCAACGACATATTCCGTGACCTCCTCTATGTCTGCGTCATTGTCTATCTTGACAACATTTTGGTCTTCTCCCCTGACCAGCAGACTCACGTGACACAAGTACGTCAGGTCCTACGAAGACTACGGGCCAATCATTTGTACGCCAAGCTAGAGAAGTGCGTTTTCCATCAGCGCAGCCTTCCGTTTCTTGGGTATATTGTCTCCGACAGGGGTCTACAAATGGATCCAGCCAAACTCTCAGCTGTTTTCCAGTGACCACGTCCTGTGGGACTCAGAGCTATCCAACGCCTCCTAGGATTTGCCAACTACTATCGGCAGTTCATCCCACATTTCTCTACCCTGTTCGCACCCATCGTGGTTCTCACTAAGAAGAAGGCGGATCCCAGGCATTGGCCACCTGAGGCTGAGCAAGCCTTCACTAGCCTAAAGTCTGCCTTTGCTTCTGCTCCTGCTCTAGTCCGCCCGGATGCCACCAAGCCGTTTTCACTTGAGGTCGACGCATCTTCAGTGGGCGCTGGAGCCGTCCTCTCGCAAAGGGACGCATCAGGCAAGACCAGAACCTGTGGGTTCTTCTCAAGGACTTTCTCCCCTGCCGAGAGGGACTATACTATTGGTGACCAAGAACTCTTGGCGATTAAATTGGCACTGGGGGAGTGGCGTCATCTCCTATAGGGGGCTAGGCATCCGGTCAAAATATACACTGACCACAAGAACCTTCTCTACCCCTCTAATTGGCCCAACGCCTCAATCCCCGGCAGGCCAGGTGGTCGCTCTTCTTCTCACGATTCAACTTCGTAATTCATTTCCGCCCGGCTGAGAAGAACGTGAAAGCCGATGCACTGTCCCCAGCATCTGATGTTATGGGGCAAGAGGAATCCCCTCGCCACATTATACCTCCCGATCGCCTAGTGCCATTCGCCACATCTACTCTTCAGAGATTGCCTCCCGGAAAGACCTATGTGCGCCCTGCACTTCGAAGACGAATTTTGAAGTGGGGTCATTCCTCTGTGGTGGCCGGGCATCCGGGAGTTCAAAAGACCGGGCAACTGATCTCCCGCCACTACTGGTGGCCCAGCCTACTCCAAGATGTCAAGGACTTTGTGTCTTCCTGTACCATCTGTGCCAGGAACAAGTCCTCCCGTCTAAAACCTGCCAGCCTACTTCAGCCCTTGCCAGTTCCAGACTGTCCCTGGTGCCATATAGGCATGGACTTTGTCACAGACTTGCCTCCATCTGCGGGTAACACTGTCATTTGGGTTGTTACAGACCGCTTTTCCAAAATGTCCCACTTCGTGGCTCTTCCTGGACTATCATCCGCTCCTCGCCTGGCCCAGTTGTTCTTTGAGCATATCTTACGCCTACATGATCTTCCTCTTCATATAGTGTCTGACAGAGGCTCACAATTCGTCTCCAGATTCTGGCGTGCTCTCTGTTCTCAACTCCAAGTCAAGTTGGACTTCTCGTCAGCCTATCATCCCCAGACCAACAGGCATTTGGAAAGGGTCAATCAAGTCCTTGGCAATTATCTACGACACTTCGTCTCTGCTCGCCAGGACAACTGGTCCAGTCTGCTTCCATGGTCAGAGTTCTCCTACAACCATCTGGACTCGAGTTCCACAGTCAAGTCAGCCTTCTATGTGGTCTATGGGCGTCACCCTCGTCCTCCTCTGCCTCTCTCTCCATCCTCCGAGGTCCCAGTCGTGGAGGAATTGTTGTCTGACCTGCAGTCGATCTGGGAACAGACTCGACAATTTTTTCTCAAGGCATCTGACCGCATGAAGCACCAGGCGGATAAGAGAAGAAGACCTGCCACAAATTTTCTCCCAGGTGACAAAGTCTGGCTCTCGGCCAAATATGTCAGACTCAAGATTCCCAGCTACAAGTTGGGTCCTCAATTCCTCGGTACTTTCTCGGTGCTAAAACGCATCAACCCAGTCACCTACAAACTCCGTCTACCTCCTACTATGCGGATTCTGAACGCCTTCCATGTTTCCCTCTTAAAGCCAGTGGTCCTCAACCGATTCTCCAATAAGTCTTCGTTCACTGCTCCACAAGCCGTCTCGGACGACGTCTACATTGTTAAAGACATTCTGACCATAAAAACTGTCAGAGGAAGACGGTTCTTCCTAGTGGACTGGAGAGGATTTGGTCCTGAGGAGAGGTCCTGGGAACCCGAGACTAACATCCTGGACCAAGATCTCATCAAGAGATTTCTGCAGGCAAGAAAGATGGGAAGGCCAAAGGGGGGGGGGGGGGGTACTGTCACGGCCGCGGCGGCATCCCGTGCTCTGGGACGCCGCCGCGACCTCTCTCCACCCCATGCAGCTGCCGGGGTCCATGTGCAGGGAACCGGCGCTGCCACCTGTTCGGCCCCGGGGGGCGCCTTACCTCGCCCTGCTCCTGTCTCCGTCTGTGCCGGCCGGCGCGCGCGTCCCCGCCTCTTAGCCTGCTCCTGCCACGCCCCGCCTCCTAGCCTGCTCCTGCCACGCCTCGCCTGCTGTCACTAGCAACCAAGCCAGGGGTAGCAACCTGGGGGTCGCCTGCCGCAGCAAGTCCATCCCGCCTTGCGGCGGGCTGTGGTGAAAACCAGCGGCCCCTTAGACTCCGCTCCCTGGTGCGGTTACTACCATCGCTAGTGACGGTTCAGTGGATCCACGGCTCCAGGCATTACATGGGGGTGTTTACTGGCTATATGGGAGGGGGGTACGGGCAATCTGGGGGTGTTTACTGGCTATCTGGGATGGTTACGGGCAATCTGGGGGGTGTTTACTGGCTATCTGGGGGTGTTTACTGGCTATCTGGGAGTGTTCACTGGCTATCTGGGGTGGTGACGAGCAATCTGGTGGTGTTCACTGGCTATCTGGGGTGGTGATGGGCAATCTGGGGTGGCGACGGGCTGTCTGCCATGATTACGGGCAATCTGTGGTGGTTACGGGCTGTCTGCGATGGTTACGGGCTGTCTGCGATGGTTACAGGCAATCTGGGGAGGTGAATGGCAATCTGGGGTGGTTACAGGTAATCTGGGGTGGTTACAGCTAATCCGGGGCGGCTTTTGACTTTGATGACAGGGGTAAAAAAGTGCCAGCACCATTTGGAACAAGCGATCAGCGGTATATAGTATATACCGCTGATCGCTTGTACTGGGACCACACCGGGTGGTCCCCGATCATTACCCCATGCTCTCTGCCACCTTCGGTGGTGGAGAGAATGGAGCTTTGATCAGTTTTAGGAATCCATCACTGTGAACAGAGTCTGTTCTTAGTGATGGCGGCGGCCATCTTGGATCAGATGGCCGCCCAGGGAGGGGAGGGTCAGTGACCAAGTCACTAGGGTTTATTCTGGGGACGGTGGGGGGCATGTTTTCATCTCCTCTCACTTTGGATTCACTGTGAGAAGAGATGAAAGCGTTCAGCTGCGCTGGCAATGCAGTTACCGGTGGCCGCCGTTATACTGGTAATAACGGCGATCGCCGTTGAGGGGACAGGCCGGGACTGACCCCACATTCTACCCCAACCCCTCAGCTACCTCAGATAGCTGAGAGGAGGGGGCTGCGGGCATTACTGGCACCGCTGCACTATTCTGCGCCATCGCCATAAAGAGCTTTTTTTTACAGCATGTATCGTGCGGTGTAATTATTGATATCGTTTTATAGATTGGGACGTTACGGACGTAACAATACCAAATATGTATATGATTTGTGTTTTTGATCACTTTTATGTCAACTTTTATTGTGTATGGGGAATATAATGCATTTTTATTATTGGGGGGGCTGTGTTGTGTTTGGTGCACACTTTTTTCACTTTTTTTTTACTTTTACACTAGTGTACATTACTGTACACTAGTGTAAAATACTTAGATCACTGATACAATACACTGCAGTACCTTATGTACTGCAGTGTATTGTATCATGCCTCATGCTGACAGGCAATAGCCACGGCCACCCCTGTCAGCATAAGGCATCTCCATGGTGACCCCGAGGACCTTCATTAGGACCCCGGATCACTATGGAGACCACCAGGACACCGGACGGCGCCACGGGACATCGCGATCGCGTAAGTGACCCGCGGCGCCGACCGGGACACACCGGCACCCGTTAGATGCCGCTGTCATGGTTTGACAGCGGCATTTAACGGGTTAAACTGCTCGGAGCTCCGCTCCGGGTAGTTACAGGAGGGTGTCAGCGGTCACTCTGACCGCTGATCACCCGCTCTGCTGCCGCCGCCGGACGGTAGTTTATTCCAATGCGCCCGCCGTTAAAAGGCGTACGCATCGGAATAAATTAGTGGCTGCCGTGAATATGCGTGCGGCGGTCACTAAGTGGTTAAGGACCGTCGCAAATTTTATGAATATGACCTGTGTCACTTTAGTCATTAGTAACTTCGGGATGCTTTTACCTATCCGGCTAATTCTGAGATTGTTTTCTCGTGACATATTGTACTTCACATTTCTTGTAAATTGGAGTCGATACTTATAACGAATCTTTATGAAAAAAAAAACAAAATAACGTGAAAAATTGTGAAAAAATGCATTTTTCCAACTTTAAAACTTTTCTGCTTACACAGAAAATGGTTATAACACATAAATTATATATTAAATAGCATTAGCAACATGTCTACTTTATGTTGGCGGCATTTATTAAACTATATTTCTTTTTTTTTTTTTTAGACAATAAAAACCGTAAAACATTAGCAGCAAATTTCTAAATTTTCAGTAAAATTTCTAATTCAGATATTTTTAGGGACCTGTTCAGGTTCAGGCTATGTTCACACTACGTATATTTGAGGCTGTATAGCAACCAAAACAAGGAGTGGATTGAAAACACAGAAAGGCTCTGTTCACATAATGTTGTAATTGAGTGGATGGCCGTCATTTAATGGCAAATATGTGCTGTTATTTTAAAACAATGGCTGTTGTATTGAAATAATGGAAGTTATTTACCGTTATAGTGCGGCCATCCACTCAATTTCAACATTGTGTGGACAGAGCCTTTCTGTGTTTTCAATCCACTCCTGGTTTTGGTTGCTATGAGGACCTGACATGAGGACCAAATACAGCCTCAAATATACATAGTGTGAACCCAGCCTTAAGCTAGGTTCAGACGCTGTAACTGTGCGGCTGTATTTTTTATGCGGCTGTAAATGTGCGGGTGAAACTGCGACCGTGGGAAAAAATAGACATGCGGCTCAAAACATACGGTCATTTACTTGGAAATCTGGTTCAACTAAAAATAACAAATAAAATCTTAAGAAAGTGATGCAAACACCTCTGGATGCATCAGGGAAAGCAGGGAACACAGTTTACATGAATCGCTATTACCGGGGTTTGCGATCCTCTGCACTATAGCCGATGCCTCTCATGGTTAATATATTGAATTAATAAAAGACATTTTCTTTGTAATAAAGTCCCTTTCATTGTTCAATAATTAAATGTAAACGATTTCATCATTTTGCAATTAAATATACTGTTAAAATAAATATATATAAATAAATGTATATTTATATATATATTTATTTTTTGACAGTATATTTAATTGCACAATGATGGATTCGTTAGAATTAAATTATTGAACAAAGAAACTGTATTTCCCTTACGTCCCATTGGCATCACAACATATGGGGTAAATTCGCCCCTGCGAGCCCCTGGGACGAAGGAATATTTAATGAAAAAATAACAATTAAATTTTAATCCCCTCCTCCATGAGGTATAAATAGGCTCCACCTCCCCCTAGACCTCAGTCTTTTTTTACTTCGTTGCTGTTAGCCCTAGGGGACTTTGTCCCTCCTCCGTTTTTATGCTTTGTTAACCTGTTGCATTCAGGTTTTCCCTACAGGTAATGATTGCTGGGATGCCGCTGGAGTCGGTGTCCAGGTAGTATCCTGATATTTGCTTTTGCAGGTCTTAGCTTTTAAGTTTTTCTTACCTAGTGCTTCTTGGAACGCACTCTGCGTGTCACCCGAGCCGCTGGCTTTTCTTCCAGTCGCGTTCGACTGTGGAACGCATCGGCGCTGCGTGCGTCTCAGCACTGCGGCGTCGGCGTCATGTCACTTCCGGGGGCCGGCAGCGGCGCACTCTCTGCATGCCGGATTAGCTGTGTGTCCAAGGCAGAAGGTAAGCTCTTGCTACCTCTAGGTCTGGCTGTCTTCCTCTGGAAGGATTTTCTGTGGCTCATTTGGATCTAATAGAAAACATCTGAGTGCAAAGTGCTGTGATCTCTCTTCTATATACTTAAAAGTAAGTGTTGCTGCCACCTAGTGTCTCTTTCCGATATCACTCTAGCCAGGCTAGTGGTTTATATGTATTGTAAAACATTGATTATTTGCAGATGTCTGAAATGGAGACCAGTCCTGCTGCTGGCAAAAGACCTTCTAAGGAAGCACTTCATGTACCGAGTGTGAGACTCCACTACCTGACGGCTATGGATACCGTAGGAGGATCATTTTTTCCAGATAAGATTCATCCTTTCTTTCATAAAAATATTTATGAATGCCTAAAAATATTTATAATGCCTAAGTACGCTGTCCTTCATGCAGACCTAAACCTATGAGGAGCCTGATGTTCAGGATGTAGTTGTATGGGTCAAGGACTATGTGCAAAAGACTTTAGCGGCTAATGAGAATCGCCGCCCGTGTCCTAAGTTAAAGACCAAATGGAGTATTTTTCTCTCTACTCCCAGCCTTTGAGTATATTACTTTATGGCTGTAGGATTATGGTCATTTTCAGTTTTACTGTGATTGATGAAGTTAACTCATCATCTTCTTCTGAAACCTCTTCTACTTCTGAAGATGAGAAAGAATTATTCAGGGGGTATTTCACAGCTGATAGAATTCACAAGCTCTGCTAAGCTGTGCAAGCTGAAATACACCCTGAGGAAATAGAAGAGGATAGGATTGGTCCTCCTCAAAAAAGCCTAGGGCTTTTTCTGTGGGTAAGACTTCAGTGTCTATGTTACAGGCGGAATGGAAGGAACCGGAAAAGGCTCCGGGTTTGAGCAAGAGGTTTAAGACCTTATATGTTCTCAAGGAAGAACAATGTAAGGACTGGAATGAGCCTCCACAGGTGGACCCGGCCATAGCCAAACTGTCAAAATGTACTGTGCTGCCTGCGGAGGACGGATCCAATCTTAAGGATCCGATGGATAGAAGGGTGGAGGTAGCCCTCAAGAGATCATATACGGCAGCGGCAGCCCAAGGGGCAGTCTCCATTTCTTCTTTTGAGGTTTCTAGAAGCCTAAGAAGATGGCTGACCAAGGTCCAGGAAAATTGGAAGGTAGAGCTAGCAGGGACAAGGTCCTTCGCTCCTTAAAAAAGGTCATTATGGCCATTGACTTCCTCTGCGATGATGCATCTCAGGGAACCAGGTTAGCGTAAAAAAACTAGTACGCTCTCAACCGCTGCCGAAGGGCGCTATGGTTAAAACCCTGGGTTGGAGATGCTAACTCCAAAATTCAGCTCTGTAATATGGAGTTCCAGCCAGGTAGGCTGTTTGGCTCTGAGCTGGATAAATTAATGGAGGAATTGTCTGACAAGGAGGGGAAGTCCCTACCATTGTCCTATAAGAGCGGTGATTCCTTTCGCAGAGCAAAATCTCCTCAGCGAGGCAAAGGGAGATACCAGTACAGAGGTCGAGGAAGAAACTATTCCAGAAGAGGTTCCGGGAAGCAGCAGAATAAGGACACCAACAAGAAACCAGACTTCTGACGCAGAAGCTGTCCAGTGGGAACACGTCTGAGTTTGTTTCTCCCTGCCTGGGAAGAATTAAGAAAAGATCACTGGGTGTTAAATATTATTCAAAATGGTTATGTCCTTCATTTATCATCTCTTCCTCCTCCAAGATTTCTTCTGTCAAGAAATCTTAAGCCAGAAAGACACTTAGTCCTAGAGACAGAAATTCTTCGCCTCCTTTCCATTGAGGCTCTAGAGGATGTTCCTCTATCTGAGATCGGTCAGGGAGTTTACTCCCCAGTGTTACTAGTGCTGAAGCCATCCGGAAATTGGAGGCTTATTATAGATTTGCGATATCTCAACAGATGCATCGTAAAGAAGACTTTCCACATGGAGAACATAAGATCGGTAAAATCTATCCTCCAGGAGGGAGATTTTATGGTCACCATAGATCTACCGGATGCATATCTTCATGTACCGATTCTGAAGGCTCACAGGAGAGCCTTCGCCATCCAAATCCAGGGGAAGGTAAGACACTTACAATTCAAAGTCCTTCCATCCGGAATACCTCCGCACCCTTTGTTTTCACATAGGTAGTGTCACCATGATGGTTCGCTTCCGTTTACAGGGGATAAAGTTATCCCTTACCTGGATGATTGGTTGATTATGACTCAGACTCAGGATCTTCTGAGAGTTCAGTTGAACTATGTCCAGGACATACTTCAACAATTAGGTTGGCTTATCAACATAGAGAAATCAGACTTAATTCCTAATTCCTCCTCGTCAGGTATCCATAAGAACATAAATGCGCTTTTTAGGGCTCCTTGCCTCAGCTGCGGACGCGGTGCCATGGGCGTTATGGCACATGAGATTTCTTCAGAGAGAAGCACTAACAGTATGGAACCGAGGACTGAAGGACTTGGATGCGATGATGTTCTATCGACTCAAACAAGACATTCTCTAATGTGGTGGAGACAAGTCAAACATGGAGTTTATTTTCAGAACCACACTGGATAACCATCACGACGGATGCTTCAGGAACAGGTTGGGGAGCTCATCTGACAGTCATCACGACTGCAGGATCTTGGAGTCAACAGGAATCCGCTCTGCCCTCCAACGTGAGGGAGCTTAGAGCGATTTACCTAGCTCTTCTTCATTTTTCTCCTCCTATTTTACAGAGAGCAGTCAGAATCCGGATGAACGACATGACCTGTGTGGCGTACCTAAACAGGGAGGTACCAGATCCCCTTCTCTCCTCAGGGAAGTAGAGAAGATTTTTCTGTTGGGCAGAAACCAGAATAACCAGACTCTCTGCGATTCATATCAGGGGTGTCGACAATATATTGGCCTGACATTACCGGGGGAATGGTCTCTCTCAAGGAGAGTGTTCATTCAGTTAACCCAGAGGTGGGGGCTTCCTCAGAGAGACCTCATGGCATCAGCAAGCAATGCCAAACTGAGGAATTTCTGTTCCCTTTACAGGGCAGACAATCCCACGGTAGTGGACTCAATGACAATACCATGGACATACCAGCTGGCGTATATCTTTCCTCCCATAGCCATGATTCCCAGAGTTTGATGAAGATCAGTTGTCAGTGATAATAATAACTTCCTTCTGGCCGAAGAGGGCATGGTTCACCCTGCCCATGAATATGAGCAGAGGGGAATTTTGGAGATTACCTCTGCATCCGGATCTAATATTCCAGGGTCAACATCTGTGCAGGAATCTTTCCAGCCTCAGCTTGACAGCTTGGAGACTGAGAGGACCGTATTGGACTCTAGTTTTTCTGAGAAGGTATAGTATACCCTTTCTCACGCTCGTAGTTGCACTACTAATAAATCTTATGCACGGATTTGGAAGATTTTCAAGATTGGTGTGTAAGCAGGAGTATTGATGGACTTAAACCTTCTACTCCACAGTCATTGGAGTTTTTACAGGAAGGCTTCTATAAAGGATTAAAACCTAGTTCCATCAAGGTGCAGATAGCAGCCCTCTCTGCACACCTAAACTCACGTTTCTTTCAGATCTTGGAGGTAAAGAATTTTGTTAAGGCTAGACTAGGCCTAACCTGGTAAAGCAGGTAGACCCATGGGACTTATCCTTTGTGTTGAGACGCCTGTGTCTTCCTCCCTTTAAGCCTTGGGAGGAAGTAGACTTCAAGTTAACATTGAAAGTTTCTCTTTTACTAGCCATTACCTCTGCTAAGAGAGTTGGAGAACTTCAAGCCCTTGGCTCCGCACCTCCATACGTGACTTTTTCCCAAGACAAAGTTATCCTTAGGTTCCTTCCAGGATTCCTGCCTATGGTGGCTTCATTTGCCAACATCAACCAGCCAATAGTATTGCCTGTATTTTCTCCTACTGGATCATCTAAAGAAGACTTGGATCTTTCTTTATTGGACGTATCCAGAGCTATCAAGATCTATCTACATAGAGTAGGTGATTTTCGTAAAGACGAGAATTTCTTTATCCCTTTCGCAGGAAAGAACAAGGGGAGAAAGGCTTCAAAACCTTTAATATCCAGATGGATCTGTGACTCCATTGCCTTATGTTACTCTTCTGCTGATCTGGATCCACCAGAATTTACCAGGGCTCACTCTACTAGAGCTGTGGCCTCCACTTGGGCAGAGCGTGCCGCTGTGCCACTTGAGGACATATGCCAGGCAGCTACCTGGTCGTCTTTGACAACCTTTGTGAGATATTTCAGGCTGGATACTTCTTTCTTGTCAAGAACAACCTTTGCAAGATCTGTTCTTAATGCGGACGTAATAAATAACCCGCCCATTGGGGATAATGCTTGCTAATTCCCCATATGTTGTGATGCCAATGGGACGTAAGGGAAGCTAAAATTATTATGTTAATTTGTTTTCCCTAAGACCCATTGGCATCACAAGACTCCCTCCCTGTGTTTTATGTTTCTTTATAATTAGACTGAGGTCTAGGGGGAGGTGGAGCCTATTTATACCTCATGGAGGAGGGGATTAAAATTTAATTGTTATTTTTTCATTAAATATTCCTTCGTCCCAGGGGCTCGCAGGGGCGAATTTACCCCATATGTTGTGATGCCAATGGGTCTTAGGGAAAACAAATTAACATAATAATTTTAGCTTATTTCAACAAAAATGTGTTTTATTAATTAAATATTAATTAGTACAGGAAACTCAATAAGCCGTTAATTCATATTCCCGGCAATAGAGCTTTCTGTACTAATCATCACTTTACTTTAATTAAAACATCAAATGTTTCTTCTAATTATGTTATGACAATAGCATTATTAGAAGAAACATTTAGAATTATATGTGCGCTCAGCTGATTGGCTGTTCGGCTGAGCGCACATATAATGAGCCGGTCCGCAGTACAGTCACTTCATTGTGCTGCGGACCAGCGAAGAGGACACATCGGGGTGAGTATAGAGCTCTCCCCACCCCCTCCCCAGCACTGCACCCCTCCCAGCAAGGAAGGGGGGGTCACTTAACCCCTTCCTTGCTGGGATGGGTGCAGTCTGGCATCAGTCTGGCCCCCAAGGGGTTAAGGGGGATGCAATACATCCTCCCTTAACCCCTTGGGGGCCAGACTGTAAGCAGCGATCTGTAAAGATGCTGCATACTGTAAGGAGCACAACACCGCTCACAATGATGGGTGTTGTGCTCCTGTTTGTGTTTTTTTTGTGTGTTTCTCCCTTTTTGTTTTTCAGATATCGGTATCCTGTGGATTACGTCGGATTCCGTGGACTACGTCGATGACCAGCGGTTGTTGTTTTAATTTAAAATGGTCAATGAGGGGTGTGGGGGTGTTTTTATTTGAATAAAAAAAAATTTAAACTTGTGTCTTGTCTTTATTTCTTTACTTTATAGACTTAGTAGTGGAAGCCGTCTAATAGACGGAATCCATTACTAAGTCGGGGCCTAGTGTTAGCCGGTATAAAATGGCTAACACTAACCCCCTATTATTACCCCAGTACCCAATGCCACCAGGGGTACTGGGAAGAGGCGGGTCCCAGTGGTCCCGAAGCGTCAAAATTGGCGCTCCTGGACCGGGCGGCAGCAGGCTGGTAAGATTTAGGCTGGGGAGGGCCTAAACCAATGGCTCTTCCCACCCTGGTGTTACCAGGCTGCTGTCGTTTGGTTTTTAACCCGGCTGGTTATAAAAATAGGGGGGACCCTATGCGTTTTTTTTTTAATTATTTATTTAAAAAATCAATAAATTATTGAACAACGAAAGTGTCTTTATTACAAAGAAAATGTGTTTTAGTAATTTAATATATTAACTATTAGAGGCATCGGCATTCGGCATCATTGCCGGCTATTTTTGAAGTACTCCGTACGGACCGCCTGTCAATCCTCGGCCGCATGTCCAGCCGCAAACAATGGTCTTGTTCATTTTTTACGGGTCCGTTTACGATAGGGCCGTAGATTCAGACATAGTGTGCACTGTGCAGCCGCATATCCTATACTTCCAAGCATACACACGAACCACCAAAAATACCGCCGCACAATTACAGCCGCAAATACAGCCGCACAGTTACAGCGTCTGAACCTAGCCTTAAAGTGTATTTGAGGGGCGTGTATGTTAGAAAGCCCCACAAAGCACCCCATTTCAGAAACTACACCCCCAAAACTCTGCAAAAGCACATCCAGAAAGTTTTTTAACCCTTTAGGGGAGTCACAGAAATAAAAGCTGTGTGTAAGAAATTTGAAAATTAAAATTTTCTGTGCACAGATTTTATTGTAATCCAATATTTTTCATAATTATAAACCTATTACCAGAGAAATGCACCCCAATATTTATTGCCCCATTTCTGCAGTTTATAGAACCCCATATGTGGCCCTATTGCGCTATTTGACGCAACCACAAGCCTCAGATATAAAGGCGCGCCTAGTGAATTTCAATGGCTTCGTTATATTTGGTCATTTCTGACTGTACCACTTCAGGTTGGCAGAGGCTCTGGGGTGCCAAAACCTAAAAAACACCCCTAAAGGGACACCATTTAGAAAACTACACCCCTCAAGGAATGTAACAAGGGTTGCGGTGAGCATCTGGACCCCACAGGTGCTTCACAGATTTTCTGAACAATATGGCGTGAAAAAAGACAAAATTATTTTTTACACTAAAACGTTGTTCCAAGGGCCACGTCGCATTTACCTCGTGCTGCCAAAAACACTGGAAACCCCCCACAAGTGACCCCATTCTAGAAACTACCCCCCTTAAGGAATCTAACAAGGGGTGCAGTAAGCATATGGACCCCACTGGTGACGGGCACAAATGTGGAAAAATGTGACGTGAAAGTGAAAATTTTAATTTTTTCACTTTCACGGCACAAATGTGCCCGTCATCAAGGGGTCCATATCCTCATTGCACCCCTTGTTAGATTCCTTGAGGGGTATAGTTTCCAGAATGGGGTCACTTGTGGGGGGTTTCCACTGTCTTGGCAGCATGAGGGCTCTGTAAATGCGACATGGCGTTCATCATCCTTTCTAGCCAAATCCAACCTCCAAAATCCAAATGGCGCTCCTTACCTTCAAAAGGTTCGCCCTGCACCCACATGGCGCTTTATGTCCACATGTGGGGTATTTACGGACTCGGGGGAAATTGCTCTACACATTTTGTGTTTTTTTTTTTCTCTTTTAACCCCTTGTAAAAAATGATAAATTCAAGGCTAGACCAACATTATAGTGTAAAAAACGTAATATTTCATTTTCACGCCACATTGTTCCACATTTGTGCCCATCACCAGTGGGGTCCATATGCTCACT
The DNA here is from genome assembly GCF_027789765.1 of Dendropsophus ebraccatus. Lineage (NCBI taxonomy): Eukaryota > Metazoa > Chordata > Amphibia > Anura > Hylidae > Dendropsophus > Dendropsophus ebraccatus. The sequence continues at coordinate 38,439,850 of NC_091466.1, forward strand.
ACACCCCTTGTTACATTCCTTGAGGTGGGTAGATTCCATAATGGGGTCACTTGTGGGGGTTTTCAACTGTCTTGGCAACACAGGGGCCTTTTAAATGCAACATGGCCCCTTGAAATCCATTCCAGCCAAATCCAGCCTCAAAAAACCAAATGGCGCTCCTTCCCTTTGGAGGCTTACCCTGCACCCGCATGGCGCTTTATGTCCACATGAGGGGTATTTCCGTACTACTCTACACAATTGCTCTACACATTTTGTGTTTTTTTTTTTTATCTTTTAGCCCCTTGTGAAAATGAAAAAAAATCAAGACAAGATCAATGATTTAGAGTAAAAAAATTAAAAAAATTACACTAAATGTTGGTCTAGCCTTGATTTTTTTTTCATTTCCACAAGGGATTAAAAAAATAAATAAATGCAAAGCGTGTAGGGTAATTTCCCCTGAGTACGAAAATACCCCACATGTGGACATAATGTGCCATATGGGCACAGGGCAAGCCACCAAAGGGACAGAGCGCCATTTAGAGGCTGGGTTGGAGGATAGAGGCCATGTAGCAATTACAAAGCTCCTGTGCTGCCCGGACAGTAGAAACCCCCCACAATTGACCCCATTCTGGAAACTACACCCCATAAGGAATCTAACAAGGGGTGCAGTGAGCATATGGACGCCACTGGTAACAGGCACATATGTAGAACATGTGCTGTGAAAATAAAAAATTATTTTTTTTTTCATTTTCACGTCCCAAATGTGGCCGCCACCAGGGGGCCATATCCCCGCTGCCCCCCTTGTTAGATTCCTTATGGGGTGTAGTTTTCAGAATGGGGGTCACTTGAGGGGGGTCTCTACTGTCCTGGCCGCACAGAGGCTTTGTAATTGCATCATGGCATCCTCTAATGGGAATGGCGGCCATACCTATGTAGCTGGTGAAAAGGGACAATTCTAATTTTTTGGGGGGGTATTAGGACAATTATTAGTTTATAAGGTTGAAAATGACAGGTGTCCATCAAATTCAACCTGTGTTGATCCAGAGGAAGGCAAAAAAAAAACCTTCAGTATCCAGTATGCAGAGGCTGGGGGATCAGGACAGGTGTCACACTGGAAAATGGTGTCCTTCCTGATCCCCCTGTTACGCCACACTCTGCACTTCTTCTGGGGTCTCCTGTTTTCCAGTGTGGGGGACGTCACCTGGAAAATGTTGTCCTGGTGCGATACGGGGTCCCTCATATCCAGAAGCGCTGGATCCGCTCCATGGCTGCTAAATATTAGGGCTCTATTACTGCTTCTGATATTTTCGGATCGTGCCACAAGCTACAGTAGCTCGGGCAGGGAGGGACCGGAAGAGGGGGTGCTGGTATAAAAGTTATCCCCGTACAGGTGGTGACCTTTATCCAACAGTGGGAAGATCAGTTCCCTAACGATCTCCCAACTAACTCCGAGGCTGGGGGGGCATCTGGGGGCTGCATTCGGGTGTCCCTTCCTTCATACACTCTAAGGGTGCGTGCACACTGCAGAATGGCGATGGATAACGCTTTGTGCATTCCGCAGCTGGCACCCACCGGCAGACTGATGCGGGCGTGCGTCTCCGTCTATGTCATAGACTCCATTCTATGCACGGGCGGATTCCGCTCTCCGTCCAATGTGTTCATTCTTTGTACGGACGATGGAATCCGCCCATGCATAGGATGGAGTCTATGACATGGGTGGAGACACACGCCTGCATCAGTCCGCCGGCGGGTGCCAGCTGCGGAATGCACAAAGGGTTATCCTTCGCCATTCCACAGTGTGCACGTACCCTAAATCTGTACCCTGAGGTACTCTCACAGAGTTTGTAGAATTTCTCGCCATACCGTGATCTCATATTGGGACGGTACTGGCGGAAAAGACGTGTCTGGGGGGCAGCGTACGCTACGCTACCCACAGACACATCACTGGATGATGAGGATGAGGATGAATGGAGGAAAGAAGGATCCCCCCATTCATCCTCACTGGCTGTTTTAGTGTCGGAGGCAATAATAGCGTATGCGTCCGACACCGAAAACGCACTGGGGGCCATTTTTATATAGGGATTGGTATATGGGGTATGTAGTGGTGTAGTGTAAAACTTTATTCAATGTAGTGTACTGTAGTGTTTTTTACGTTTTTTCTTAACATTCAGTATAAAAGAAAAACCAACGCCAAAAATGGTGTTGCTGATAAATGCCGCACTTATGTGCAGCACTTATGAGCAGACCGTGGCAGTAGGATATAGAAAAAAACACCCTACGCTAAAAAGGAGGAGTTGCTGATTAGCAACACACTTACGTGCGATGCAGAACACCACTCAGCGGCGTAAGGGTGCAGAAAATACAAAAATAAAAAAATTGAAAAAAAAAACATTTACTACATGCTGAACATCCCTATAGCTGCTGATAAGTGTATTACACTTTTCAGCCGCTAGAGGGCAGCAGAGCACCAAAAAATAGTCGAGGACATCCGAGGGGCCAACGGAAAAGGCCGAAGACCCGAATGGAAGAAGATGACGTCACGGAACCCGGAAGACACCGATCGGGACCCCAGGATCCGGTGAGTATGGCCAAATACCTGCTCTGGACCCCTCAGCTACCTAGCTGAGGGGTCCAGAGCAGGTATTTATCATTTTTGGGGACTTTGATCGCCGTGATCGGGACGTGGCATTGTGGCCACCATTACTTTAAAACTGATCAGTCAATTGCAGCGATTGTCGGCATGGGGGGAGGGTTAGCAACCCCCCATGCCGACAGGGAGAGATGGCCTGCAGTGTATTTCAGAAGGCCATCTCTCCCGATCGCATGCGGCCGGTCCGCGGCGCCCTCTTAAAGGGGTGTCATGGGTCCTTAAGTGACAGTGATCCATGACGTACCGGTACGTCATGGGTCCTTAAGAGGTTAAAGGGAGGGCACCAGGGGCACGTGCCCAGATGCCTCCACCACTAGGGGGCCTCCACCAGCCCAAACCCGGAAGTGATGTCTGGGAGCCAGTCCCACGCGCAAAAAGCATGTAGAAACCTTACCTGGACACAGCACTGGCCACACTGCATGCTGTCCAGGGAGGGAGGGAGGTGTAGTGTTAATCCTGTGTAAGCATCTACCTCCCACCAGGCTCAGACTACCCCCTGGTGGGTCTTTGAATGGATTCTTCCTGTCAAGCTTCCAGGTGCCTGTCTCCTGCCCAGGTCCTCACTTCCCCTCCCCCACCTCACTGAGGAGAGGACAGCGCAGGACCTCAGCAAGGAAACCTGATCTCTCCAGCAGGGATGTGACATGATGGAGCCTGCTGGTGGATCTGTCACAGCGGATGGCAGGCTGAAGGATATATGCAGTATATACCATATGCTGCATACAGACTATATACAGTATATACCAAATGCTACACACAGACTATATACAGTGTATACCATATGCTGCATACAGGCTATATACAGTATATACCACATGCTGCACACAGGCTATATATCATATGCTGCACACAGACTATATACAGTATATACCATACTGTATGCTGCACACAGGCTATATATCAAATGCTACACAAAGACTATATACAGTATATACCATATGCGGCACACAGGCTATATACAGTATATATCATATGCTGCACACAGGTTATATCTCATACACTGCACACAGACTTTATACAGTATATACCAAATGCTGCACACAGGCTATATACAGTATATACCATATGCTGCACACAGACTATATACAGTATATACCATATGCTGCACACAGGCTATATATCATATGCTGCACACAGACTATATACAGTATATACCATATGCGGCACACAGGCTATATACAGTATATATCATATGCTGCACACAGGTTATATCTCATACACTGCACACAGACTTTATACAGTATATACCAAATGCTGCACACAGGCTATATACAGTATATACCATATGCTGCACACAGACTATATACAGTATATACCATATGCTGCACACAGGCTATATATCATATGCTGCACACAGACTATATACAGTATATACCATATGCTGCATACAGACTATATACAGTATATACCATATGCTGCACACAGACTATATACAGTATATATCATACACTGCTCTCAGGCTATATATCATATGCTGCACACAGACCATAAACAGTATATACCATACACTGCACACAGGCTATATACAGTACATACCATATGCGGCACACAGACTATATGCAGTATATAACATGTGCTGCACACAGACCATATACAGTATATACCATATGCTGCATACAGACTATATACAGTATATACCATATGCGGCACACAGGCTATATATCATATGCTGCACACAGACTATATACAGTATATACCATAAGGCTATATGTCAGGCTATGTATCATATGCTGCACACAGACTATATATCATACACTGCTATCAGGCTATATATCATATGCTGCACACAGACCATATACAGTATATACCATACGCTGCACACAGGCTATATCTCATATGCTGCACACAGACTATATACTGTACAATATATGCCATATGTTGCACACAGGCTATATATCATATGCTTCACACAGACTATATACAGTATAAACCTTACGCTGCACAGTCTATATACAGTATATACCATATGCTGCACACAGACTATATATATCATACACTGCTCTCAGGCTATATATCATATGCTGCACACAGACCATATACAGTATATACCATACGCTGAACACAGGCTACATCTCATATGCTGCACACAGACTATATACAGTATATACCATATGCTGCACACAGGCTATATACAGTATATACCATATGCTGTACACACGCTATATACAGTATATACCATATGCTGCACATAGGCTATATCTCATATGCTGCACACAGACTATATACAGTATATACCATATGCGGCACACAGACTATATACAGTATATACCATACGCTGCACACAGGCTATATACCATATGCTGCATACAGGCTATATATCATATGCTGCACACAGACTATATACAGTATATACCATATGCGGCACACAGGCTATATATCATATTCGGCACACAGGCTATATGTCATATGCTGCACACAGACTATATACTGTATATACCTCTGCTGTAATGTCCTCCATAGTATATACCACCTGCTGTAATGTCCCCCATAGTATATACCCCTGCTGTAATGTCCCCCATAGTATATACCCCTGCTGTAATGTACCCCCATAGTATATACCCCTGCTGTAATGTGCCCCCATAGTATATACCCCTGCTGTAATGTGCCCCCATAGTATATACTATGGTTTCACTGCTCAGGTCCCGCGCTGTCCTCTCCTCAGTAATGCGGGGGAGGGGGAGTGAGGTCATCGGCAGGAGACAGACATCCTGACAGGAAGAATCCACTCAGGGCCTGCCAGGGGGAAGTCTGAGTTTGCGGGGCAGAAGATATTTACACAAGATTAACCCTACACCTCCCTCCTTCCCTGGACAGCATGTAGTTTGTCCAGTGCTGTGTCCAGGTACTGTTTTCACTCCCCAGGTACCGTTTTCACTCACTTCCGGGTTCCTGCCGGTGGGGGCCCCCCGTAGTGGTGGAGGCCCGTGGGCAGGTGCCCCTGGTGCATCCTCTTTAATCCAGCCCTGGTGGTCTGGGCCGAATGGAGAGGAAAAGGGAAAGTGATGCCTCAGATCAAAGAAGACGTCGCCTGTTAGTGACTGAATTAAGTTTTTTTTTTTTTTTTTCTGTAGAAAACTATTTGGTAGGGCGCCCTCAAGTGAAAAAGGAAACATTGCTCTTTGCCATAATACACACGCTGCTTTTTCAATATTTCATAATTCTATTTGTGAATACAGCATAAGTACTAGGAGAATGCTCTACACTTAGTAGTTTGCTACAAGAGAAAAGGAATTCCTGTCAGGTTGATAGGAGCACCCCCTCACCAAAAACCGTATGTGGCAGGCACTCCGCTGTGTGTATATGGTGCTACAGAAACTAGTGTACAAGTGACTGGCCGTGTACTAGCATCACTGCTCACATACATGGCTATATGCAAAGTCATTGTGCTAATGTCAATGGTTTTGTGCTGCTGGTTTAATCTGTTTGTGTAGAATGGATCCCTAGAGTCAGTTTCCCTGGTGGGCCCAAGGTACCCCAGTGTAACACTGCTGCCCCGCTCCCAACCCCTGCTCCTACCAACCATGAATTGTGTTGACAGGCCAGCCCCCCTATATTTTGTATGGGACTGTACAAGTAAAAGCTACTTCACAGAAGGGACTTGGCATTAGGGGACATTGCAGAGACATTACAGTGAACAACTACCATATTACCTCAAGGAAATTCACCTCTGCTACAGCTGTATTGAAATTCAGCTCTACTACTGTATATGTGTGTTGAATTCCGGCTCTGCTACATCACTGTGCTTAAGGGCGCCTTTACACAGAGAGAGTTATCTGACAGATTTTTGAAGCCAAAGCCAGAAATGGATTTGGAAGAGGAGAAATCTCAGTCTTTTCTTTATGACTTGTTCTCTGTTTATAGTCTGTTCCTGGCTTTGGCTTCAATGACCTGTCAGATAAATCTCTCTGTATAAAGGCCTCCTTAGCCAGCCAAATTCAGCAGCACAATGCCCCTAACCTATTGCTCTTTAATACAAATTGATTAGATTTGGAAATTAGATTACTACCCCCACCATGCATTAAAATATAATGGATGTTGGGGGTTGTAATTAATTTGTCATGTGAGCATACATGTGTGACCAGGCCAACTCCCCTGCTCTGGTGGGCCAGTATAACTTGTGACTAGTCTAGGTACACTATACATAAATACAACTGCACTGTGGGAACATCGCTTTAGGCTTTAAACACAAAGCTGTGTGCACCATATGATACATAGCCCGACATATAGCCTGTGTGCAGCTTATGAGATATAGCCTGTGTGCAGAATATGGAATATATAACCTGTGTGCAGCCTATGACAAATAGCCTGTGTACAGCCTATGATAAATAGCCTATGTGCAGTGTATGATATATAGCCTGTGTGCAGCCTATGATATATAGCCTGTGAGCAGCGTATGACATGTATCCTGTGTGCAGCCTATGATATACAGGGGCGGTCTTGGCATTTCTGGGGCCCCAAGCGAAGTTATGTCTGGGGCCCCCCCTCGACACGCGTTCCAAAACAATAGACCGCTGTGTGTTGCCCCCAGTAGTATATACCCCTTGTGCGCTACCACCAGTAATATATACTCCTTGTGTGCTGCCCCAAATAGTATATACCCCTTGTGTCCTGCCCCCAGTAGTTTATACCCCTTGTTTGCTTCCCCCAGTAGTATATAGACCCCTGTGTGTTCCCCCAGTTATATATAGCCCCCCCGTGTGCTCCCCCAGAAGTATATAGACCTCCTGTGTGCTGCCCCAGTTGTATATAGACCCCCTGTGTGCTCCCCCATTAGTATATAGGCCTCCTGTGTGCTCCCTCAGGGGTATTTAGCCCCCCTGTGTGCTCCCCCACTTGGATATAGACCTCCTGTGTGCTCCCCCACTTGGATATAGACCCCTGTGTGCTCCCCCACTTGGATATAAACCCCCTGTGTGGTTCCCCCAGTAATATATAGACCCCCTGTGTACCCCACCAGTATTATATAGACCCCTTGTGTGCTGGCCCAGTAGTATACAGACCCCTGTGTGCTCCCCCAGTTATATATAGACCACCTGTGTGCCTCACAAGTAGTATATAGACCCTCTGTATGTTCCCCCAGTAGTATATAGACCCCCTGTGTGCCCCACCAGTAGTATACAGACCTCTGTGTGCTCCCCCAGTAGTATATAGCCCCCCCTGTGTGCTCCCCCACTTGGATATAGACCTCCTGTGTGCTCTCCAAGTTGTATATAGACCCCATTCTGCTGCCCCAAGTAGTATATAGACCCCCTGTGTGCTGCCCCCAGTAGTATATAGACCTCTCTGTGAAGCCCCAGTAGTCTATAGCCCCCCTGTTTGCTCCCCCAGTTATATATAGCCCCCCCTGTGTGCTCCCACTGTTATATAGCCCCCCTGTGTGCTCCCCCATTTATATAGACCCTCGATGTGCGCTCCCCCAGTTAAACAGACCCCTTTGTGCTCCCCCTCCAATATTGTATATAACACAATAATACAAACACTTATACTCACCTGGGTCTGGGCGTCTCCTCTTCTCTTCACTCTTGTGGCCGCAGGAAGGGTTTTCCCTGCGATCACAAGAGGCTGCACTCCCCTTGTCCTGGCGCCGATGCTCCAGTGATGTCACTGGAGCGGCGGCACCACAAGGACAAAGCTGCCACTTGTGACCGCAGGGAAAACCCTTCCTGCGGCCACAAGAATGACTGACAGGAAGGGAGCCAATATCTTCCGCCCTGTCAGTGCTGCTGCATGTAACTGAGCGCTCATTACGAGTGCTCATAGTTACAGTTCAGATGGCAGCAGTGAGCGGGGCAGCGGCCCTGTCCAGCGGTCTTGAGCACAAGAGTGGGGCGTGGGGGCCCCCCTGGATGTTGGGGGCCCCAAGCGATCGCTTGGGGTGCTTGGTGCCAAAGACCGCCACTGATGATATATAGCCTGTGTGTAGTGTATGATATATAGCCTGTGTGCAGTGTATGGTATATTGCCTGTGTGCAGCTATATATGCCATGATCCTTAGGGTATATTCACATGTACCATATCCGCTATAGATTATACACAGCCTTTAAGTACTTTCTGGGTGCTCTTTACTGCTTCAGATAGTCTTGCAAGTCCAGGTTCTGCCTGCGATTCACAACTGCATATGCTAGCTGTTGTGGCTAAAAAAGTGGGCAAGAGAGCACAGAAAGTGCTAAAGTGCTGTGTTCTCACATTGAATTAAGTGGGAACACACCGCAATGCTCACCCCTCCCCCATCCTGTCTCTAGGACCTGGCATCTTCCTCTGGACTGCAGCCTCTAGAGACCATCATATGCAGAACAGAGGAGGATGCTGAGCCATACAGCCAGGAGTGAGGAGGTGTAGGTGCTAAGTCCCCTGCAGCAATCAGCCACCTGTATAGATGCTGTATAGTTTATTTGTGGGGGAAGAAAATGGGGGGGGGGGGGGGCAACAAAATTGTTGCCCAGGGCCTCTACCAACCTTAATCCGGCCATGCTTATAAGCTGCTATATATGGTTCAGGATGGTGCAGGAAGTGTTGTTTTATTTACATGCTGAAACAGTGCTCTCTGCTGACATCTCTGTCCAAGTCAGAAACTGTCCAGAGCAGTAGCAAATACCCATAGAAAACATCTCCTGCTCTGGACAGTTCCTGTCTCGACCAGAGATGTCAACAGAGAGCATTTTGTCTGAATGTAAATAAAACAACACTTCCTGCAGGACATGTAGTAGCTAGGGATGAGTTGTCTGCCCGCTCCGTGGAGAAGGGTGGATACAGCCTGAGGACTGCCTAGAAAACTGGGATAGGATAAAGCCTATGGCTATGGCTGTATCCCAGTTTTCCAAGCGGTCCTCAAGGTTGTATCCACCCTCTCCACGGAGTCGGCAGACAGTGGGAATCAGAAGCCGAGAGTTCAGGTTCATACAAACCTGAATCTCGGCTGGTTCGCTCATCTCTAGCAATAGCTTATAAGTATGGGAAGACTTTTAAATAGAAATAAATTACAAATCTATATAACTTTCTGACAACAGTTGATTTGAAAGAATTTTTTTTTGCTGGATAACCCCTTAAAGTCATAATGCGGACACATAGTCAGGACGGGGCTGGTTCAGAGCAGGTTCAGGTTCAGAAATGAAACTAAGCACAGTACCAAGGTCCAGGCAACGCTGAAACTATATGGTAAACTCCGAGTACCGTTTGGCCAGGGGCACCCCCACTGACACTTTCAACTGTAAGCTGCTAAGGCATTGTTGCAGCCAGGATCCTGCAAGGATCGATAATGAATCCAGGTGGGCAGTCAGGTGGAACACACACCTGCTGGAAGGTAGAGGACAGAAAAAAACACAATTGGGGAGATTTATCAAACTGGTGTAAAGTAGAATTGTCTAAAGCTACGTTTACACGGAACGATTATTGTGCGAATTTGCACGATAACAATCAAATTCGAACGATAATCGTACATGTAAACGTGGAGAACGATCGAACGACAAGCGAGAAATCGTTCATTTTTGTTCTTAAATCGTGGTTCGCAAAAATTTCGCCGATCGTTCCGTGTAAACAGTCGTTCACTGATTTTACCTATGTGCGAGATAGGCTTAAGCGATCGCAAAATGATTGCAAAACAAATTTTCTGTACGATATATCGTTCCATCTAAACGCTGACCGTTATAAAAAAAAAATTGTTACTTCAAAAAAGATTTTTCCATACGATATATCGGTCCGTCTAAACGCTGATTGTTATAAAAAAAAATCGTTACTTCAAAATTGTTAATCGTACGATCGGGCGAATTATCGCTCCGTGTAAACTCAGCATTACTTTTGGTGGAATGGTGTTTTCCTCTCCTTATCCAAGTTGATGAGGTCTGCAATATGGACATTTTAAATAAGAATGGTGCTTTTTATACATTTTTTTATCAAGTATAAGTATCAAATATATCAAGTATTCAGTTAGGTTTGTATATTTGCATCAGTAAATGTGTTTTTGTACCGAATATGGCTCATATAACACACCCACAGCAGAGGTAACGGGAACAGGTCGGAATAAAGATAAAAGTAAGCCATAATGTGGACACATACCTGGGACGGGCTGGCTCAGAGCAGCTGCTACAAATGAGACCAAGCACAGTAAGGCCATGTTCACATGGCGTAAGATACTGGCCGTTCCGTGACTAGACTGGGCCAGGAAACGGCAGGTCTCTGAAAAGATCATCCCGGCCGGCACTGCAGAACCAGCCGGATGATGTTTTGGGCCGCAGTGTTCCGATGTGGGTGCATACGTGCGCGCCCGCATCAGAACTTTCCACTGCACGCTATGGAGCGAGCGGCCAAATCCGCTCGCTCCACAGTATGCACTGACAGTTTCTGCGGCCGCTATTCAATGAATAGTGGCCGCAGAAAACTGACATGTCAGTTGTTTGCGGCGCCGCTAGGGATCCCCGCCAAAGCGTATACTATGTGTATACTAGAGATGAGTGAACATGACGAGAGAGCCCCAATGCCGTCGAACCAAAAGTCCGACAGTCCGCTCATCTCTAGTGTATACGCTCCAGCAGGGATCCCATAGACAGCAATGCAACATATATTCTCATAATAATCACGGCCATTATACAACGGCCGTGATTTTACAAAAATATACGCTGTGTGAACATAGCCTAACAATGTACAGGCAGCGATGGCACTATATGGTAATCTCCAGTACAGTTTTGCCAGGGGCACCCGCACTGGCACTTTCAACTGTAAGAGTATGTTCACACTGAATAAAACAGGCGGAATCCAGTGGTGGAACTTTCCGCGGCTGAATTCCCCAGGATTTACTCAGTGTGAACATACTTTAAGCCACTAATGCCTTGTTGCAGACAGGATCCCGCAAGGATCGATGATGAATCCAGATGGGCAAGCAGGTGGAAAACACACCTGCTGGTAGGTAGAGGACAGAAAAAAATCTGGATCTGCTGCTGAAGTATATAGCATTGCTTACCTGTCTGATCAAGTTCTGAAACTACCAACAATCCATTTGTTTTGGGTGTCTTTGTTTTGTATTTTATGGCTGTACTTCCTGGTTGAGCAGTTACTCACTACTACAAGTTCCAGAATGCAATGCGAACACAGCCCTAATTTTACTGCAGACTTTTGCACAATCACTGAAGTTGCAGCAGCTGCTTCTGTCAGTCCTTGCTTGCTCAGGTGTAGGCTAGAGCGGCTGTTGCTTTTTATTATTATTATTTTTACTAATATATCAAGTATGCAGTTAGCTTTGTATATTTGTATTAGTAGATGTGTTTTTGTACTGAATATAGCTCATTGAGTACACCCTCTGGACATAAATGTGCCCACACCCAAAAACAGGTGCGGTTATCTTGATTGTTGTGCATAAGAAACCTCAGTGTATACCAAAGAAATGCCTATAGAAGGCTTAGTATTATCTTTGAGCCGAAATGCATTTCTTTTATTAAATTGTAGATATGAAAATTCTATGCATGTGCAATCCAGCTGAGCTGGTGCTATATGTTCACCTGCGCTCGACCTAAGGAGTCAATGGGATGACGGATGTCCAATGCACACAATGTATTGAATAACAGATGTTATCACCGCAGACCTCAAAATAATGATCATGACAATTATTTTCGGCCGTCTTTTGCAAACAGCTGACATATTTTATTAGTTGTTCACACACAGTTTTTCTTCTTTCACCGTTCTTTCTCCGTTTTTACTATTAAATTCAATGAACTTTTTAATTAAAGACATACCCAAAGGCCAATCAGTAAACCCAAACTAAAATAATGTACCAACAGCCATCATTGCACTAAGGGAACGCTAGACAGCTAAATGACGTCCGTTATTTTAGACTCAAAATGCCGGACGTCCTTTTAACCCCTTAAGGACAGAGCCTGAAATGGCCTTAATGACAGAGACAAATTTTATGAATATGACCAGTGTCACTTTATTCTTTAATAACTTCGGGATGCTTTTACCTATCCGGCTGATTCTGAGATTGTTTTCTCGTGACATATTGTACTTTACATTTCTGGTAAATTGGAGTCGATACTCATAACAAATCTTTATGAAAAAAACCCAATTAATGTGAAAAAATGCATTTTTCCAACTTTGAAACTTTTTTGCGTATACAGAAAGTGGTTATACCACATAAATTATATATTAAATAGCATTAGCAACATGTCTACTTTATGTTGGTGGCATTTATTAAACTATCTTTCATTTTTTTTAGACAATAGGAAGCTTAAAACATTAGCAGCAAATTTCCAAATTTTCAGTAAAATTTCAAAATCAGATATTTTTAGGGACCTGTTCACGTTTAAAGTGTATTTGAGGGGCCTGTATGTTAGAAAGCCCCACAAAGCACCCCATTTCAGAAACTGCACCCCCCAAACTCTGCAAAAGCATATCCAGAAAGTGTTTTAACCCTTTAGGGGAGTCACAGAAATAAAAGCTAAGTGTGTAAGGAATTTGAAAATTTTAATTTTCTGTGCAGAGATTTTATTGTAATCCAATATTTTTCATAATTATAAACCTACTACCAGAGAAATGCACCCCAATAATTATTGTCCCGTTTCTGCAGTTTATAGAAATACCCCATATGTGACCCTATTGCGCTATTTGACGCAACCACAAGCCTCAGATATAAAGGAGCGCCTAGTGAATTTCAACGCCTCCGTTATATTTGGTCATTTCTGACTGTACCACTTCAGGTTGGCAGAGGCTCTGGGGTGCCAAAACCTAAAAAACACCCCTAAAGGGACACCATTTAGAAAACTACACCCCTCAAGGAATGTAACAAGGGGTGCGGTGAGCATCTGGACCCCACAGGTGCTTCACAGATTTTCCGAACAATATGGCGTGAAAAAAGAAAAATTTATTTTTTACACTAAAACGTTGTTCTAGCCTTCAATTTTTCATTTTCTTAAAGGGATAAGAGGCAAAAAAAGACAAGAAATGTGTAGCGCAGTTTCTCCCGAGTACGGAAATACCCCACATGTGGCAATGGAGTGCCAAGGGGGCGCAGGACGAGCCTCCAAAGGGAAGGAGCGCCAATTGGCTTTTGGAAGCTGAATTTCACTGAAAAGGATTTCAAGGGCCATGTCGCATTTACAGAGCCCTCGTGCTGCCAAGACACTGGAAACCCCCCACAAGTGACCCCATTCTGGAAACTACACCCCTCAAGGAATCTAACAAGGGGTTCAGTGAGCATATGGACCCCACTGGTGACGGGCACAAATGTGGAACAATGTGACGTGAAAGGGAAAATTTTCATTTTTTCACTTTCATGGCACAAATGTGCCCGTCATCAAGGGGTCCATATCCTCATTGCACCCCTTGTTAGATTCCTTGAGGGGTGCAGTTTCCAGAATGGGGTCACTTGTGGGGGGTTTCCAGTGTTTTGGCAGCACGAGGGCTCTGTAAATGCGACATGGCGTTCATCATCCATTCTAGCCAAATCCAACCTCCAAAATCCAAATGGCGCTCCTTCCCTTCGGAGGCTTGCCCTGCACCCACATGGCGCTTTATGTCCACATGTGGGGTATTTACGGACTCGGGGGAAATTGCTCTACACAAATTGTGTGTTTTTTTCTCTTTTAACCCCTTGTGAAAATGATAAATTCAAGGCTAAACCAACATTATAGTGTAAAAAATGTAATATTTCATTTTCACGCCACATTGTTCCACATTTGTGCCCGTCACCAGTGGGGTCCATATGCTCACTACACCCCTTGTTACATTCCTTGAGGGGTGTAGTTTCCATAATGGGGTCACTTGTGGGGGGTTTCAACTGTCTTGGCAACACAGAGGCCTTTTGAATGCAACATGGCCCCTCAAAATCCATTCCTTCCAAATCCAGCCTTCAAAAACGAAATGGCGCTCCTTCCCTTCGGAGGCTTGCCCTGCACCCGCACGGCGCTTTATGTCCACATGTGGGGTATTTACGGACTCGGGGGGAAATTGCTCTACACATTTTCTTTTTTTTCCCTCTTTTAACCCCTTGTGAAAATGATAAATTCAAGGCTAAACCAACATTATAGTGTAAAAAATGTAATATTTCATTTTCACGCCACATTGTTCCACATTTGTGCCCGTCACCAGTGGGGTCCATATGCTAACTACACCCCTTGTTACATTCCTTGAGGGGTGCAGTTTCCATAATGGGGTCACTTGTGGGGGGTTTCAACTGTCTTGGCAACACAGGGGCCTTTTGAATGCAACATGGCCCCTCGAAATCCATTCCATCCAAATCCAGCCTTCAAAAACCAAATGGCGCTCCTTCCCTTCGGAGGCTTACCCTGCACCCGCATGGCGCTTTATGTCCACATGTGGGGTATTTCCGTACTCAGGGGAAATTGCTTTACACATTAAATGTTTTTTTTTATCTTTTAACCCCTTGTGAAAATGAAAAAATCATGACAAGATTAATGATTTAGAGTAAAAATTTTACAAAAATTACACTAAATGTTGGTCTAGCCTTGATTTTTTTCCATTTCCACAAGGGGTTAAAAAAGAAAATGAACACAAAACGTGTAGGGTAGTGTCCCCTGAGTACGAAAATACCCCACATGTGGGCATAATGTGCCATATGGGCACAGGGCAAGTCACCAAAGGGACAGAGCGCCATTTAGAGGCTGGAATGGAGGATGGAGGCCATGTCGCAATTACAAAGCTCCTGTGCTGCCAGGACAGTAGAAACCCCCGACAAGTGACCCCATTCTGGAAACTACACCCCATAAGGAATCTAACAAGGGGTGCAGTGAGCATATGGACCCCACTGGTGACGGGCACTTACGTAGAACATGTGCCGAGAAAATAAAAAATACAATTTTTTTCATTTTCACGTCCCAAATGTGGCCGTCACCAGGGGGCCATATCCCCGGTGCCCCACTTGTTAGATTCCTTATGGGGTGTAGTTTCCAGAATGGGGTCACTTGTGGGGGGTTTCTACTGTCCTGGCCACACAGAGGCTTTGTAATTGCATCATGGCATCCTCTAATGGGAATGGCGGCCATACCTACTTAGCTGGGGAAAAGGGACAATTCTTATTTATTTGGGGGGTATTAGGCCAATTATTAGTTTATAAGGTTGGAAATGACAGGTGTCCATCAAACTCAACCTGTGTTGATCCAGAGGAAGGCAAAAAACCCTCGTGAGGCAGACGACAGTAGCCTCATCACAGGGGAAAAATTACTTCCCGACTCCATATTGGCGATCAGAATAATCCCTGGATCAACGTGACCCCTGAAATAGGAATAAGGGTCAGAATTTAGACAATGTAGAACCCCAATGACGTGTGGTACGCCTTGGAGCGATCCAGTATCAGTATGCAGAGGCCGGGGCGATCAGGACAGGTGTCACACTATATGGCTGCTAAATATTAGGGCGCTATTACTACTTCTGATATTTTCGGATTGTGCCGCAAGCTACAGTAGCTCAGGCAGCGAGGGACCAGAAGAGGGGGTGCTGGTATAAAAGTTATCCCCGTACAGGTGGTAACCTTTATCCAGCAGTGGGAAGATCAGTTCCCGGACGATCTTCCCACTAACTCCGAGGATGGGGGGGGGGGCATCTGGGGGCATCTGGGGGCTGCATTCGGGTGTCCCTTCCTACATACACTCTAAGGGTACGTGCACACTGCGGAATCGCGACAGATAACCCTTCGTGCATTCCGCAGTTGGCACCCACCGGCGGACTGATGCAGGCGCACGTCTCCACACCTGTCATAGACTCCATTCTATGCACGGGCAGATTCCGCTCTCCGTCCAACGTGTTCATTCTTTGGATGGACGACGGATTCCGCCCGTGCATAGAATGGAGTCTATGACACGGGTAGAGACATGCGCCCGCATCAGTCCGCCGGCGGGTGCCAGCTGCGGAATGCACGAAGGGTTATCTGTCGCGATTCCGCAGTGTGCACGTACCCTAAGTCTGTAAGTGTACCCTAAGGCACGCTCACACAGTTTGGAGAATTTCACGCCATACAGTCATCTCTTATTGGGACGGTACTGGCGGAAAAGACGTGTCTGGGGGGCAGCGTACGCTACGCTACCCCCAGACATGTCACTGGATGATGAGGATGATGAGGATGAATGGAGGAAAGAAGGATCCCCCCATTCATCCTCACTGGCTGTTTCGGTGTCGGAGGCAATAATAACGTATCCCTCTGACGCCGAAAACACCCTGGGGGCCATCTTTATATGGGGAATGGTATATGGGGTATGTAGTGGTGTAGTGTCAAACTTTATTCAATGTAGTGTGGTGTAATGTAGTGTTTTTTACGTGTTTTTTTACAGTAAGTATAAAAAAAAATCCTACGCCAACAAAGGAGTTGCTGATAAATGCCGCACTTATGTGCGGCACTTATTAGCAGACTGTGGCAGTAGAATATAGAAAAAAAACACCCTACGCCAAAAAGGAGGAGTTGCTGATTAGCAGCGCACTTTCGTGCGATGCTGATCAACACTCAGCGGCGATAGGGTGCGGAAAATCGAAAAAAAAAAATTTTAAAAAAAAAAAAATATATTTTTTTCTACATTCTGAACATCCCTGTAGCTGCTGATAAGTGTATTACACATATCAGCCGCTAGAGGGCAGCAGAGCGCAAAATACGGAAAAAGCCGACGCTGGAGCCGAAAATAGCCGAGAGAAGCCGAACGTGACGGGACGGAAGAAGCCGAAGACCCGAACGAAGACGAGGACGCCGCGAACCCGGAAGACGCCGATCAGGAGCCCGGGACAGGTGAGTAATGTACAAATACCTGCTCTGGACCCCTCGGCTACCTAGCTGAGGGGTCCAGGGCAGGTATTTACTATTTTGTGGGACTCTGATCGCCGTGCCACCGGCCCGATCGCCGTGAACGGCCGGCCGGCCGTTCACGGCGATCGGGCCGGTGGCACGGCGATCACCATTACTTTTTACAGTAATGGCGGTCGGTGCCGTCCTCGGACAGCACCGATCGCCATTTTTTTCCGGGTCATCGGGTCACCGATGACCCGGAAAGGTTCCGATCGCCGCTATTGGCTGATCTGAATTGATCAGCCTATAGCGGCGATCGTAAGCACGGGGGGTGTTAACCACCCCCCGTGCCGTGAAGCTAAGATGGCCTGCTATGATTTATAGCAGGCCATCTTCCCCGACCGCTGTGTGTGAACACGCAGCGATCGGGGAAACATCGGGCGTAAATTTACGCCCTGATGCGCCAAGTACCAGGGCGCGAGGGCGTAAGTTTATGCCCGATGTCGTTAAGGGGTTAAACAGAGCTAAAAAAACGTTGTGTAAACAAAGCCTATGTGTTTTTGTGGGTCTGCAATTTCAGCCATAAAGCAGCATAAAGCAGTTGTTTAATTTTCACCATCTCCTGTTATGATTCTTGCCTATGTAGAGCACCATAAACTGTAATCTCATTATAATCATCTGGTGCCATTTGTAATTTACTTTTATTTAAAAAAAAATCTCAAGTCTTCCAGTCCTTTTTAGATGCTGTATGTCCGACAGGAAGTGATGTATTCTTTCCAGCCTGGATAGGAAATGTTTTCTATTGGGATATGCTACTGCTCTCGACAGTTCCTGTTACAGACAGAGGTGGCAATAGAGAGCATTGTGTCAGACTGAAAAGAATACACCACTTCCTGCAGGATGTACAGCAGAAGACTGGATATTTTTTAATAAAAGTAAATTACAAATTTCTGACGGCAGTGGTTTTAAAAGGAAAAAAAAAATTGCTGGAGCACCTCATTAACCCCTTAAGGACCGGGCATGAAATGGCCTTAAGGACCGAGGCAAATTTTATGAATATGACCTGTGTCACTTTATTCATTAATGCAAAAGAACACTGCAGAGACACCATCACATGTCTCGACTTCAGTGGACTAGCCAGACCTTCCTCCGGGAGGGAACAACCAAGCCAAGGAATGTCTCCAATCAAGGAAACCACCCAAGCAAGGTATCCATACACAGACAGCTGTTTCGGTGTATTTGCCCCTCATCAGTGTGGAGTAGGAATCTGGCTAGTGGGAGCAATGACTAGTAAGTGCATGCAAAAGGACGCTGGTTGATATCAACCAAAACAACTTTAGAGACACCATCACATATGTCGACATCAGTATATTCTAGAACATTGCCCCCTGGGAAATTTTATTCATTAATAACTTGGGAGTGCTTTTACTTTACATTTCTGGTAAATTGGAGTTGATACTTATAATGAATCTTTATGAAAAGAAAAAAAATGAAAAATTATGAAAAAATGCATTTTTCTAACTTTGAAACTTTTCTGCTTATACAGAAAATGGTTATGCCACAAAAATTATATATTAAATAGCATTAGCAACATGTCTACTTATTGTTGGCAGCATTTATTGAACTATCTTTCTTTTTTTTTTCTTTTTTTTTAGACAATAGAAAGCTTAAAACATTAGAAGCAATTTTCCAAATTTTCAGTAAAATTTCAAAATCAGATATTTTTAGGGACCTGTTCAGGTTTACCCAAGTGTATTTGAGGGGACTGTATGTTTAAAAGCCCCACAAAGCACCCCATTTCAGAAATTGCACCCCCACACTCTGCAAAAGCACATCTAGAAAGTTTTTTTTAACCCTTTAGGGGAGTCACAGAAATAAAAGCTAAGTGTGTAAGAAATTTGAAAATATTAATTTTCTGTGCAGAGATTTTATTGTAATCCAATATCTTTCATAATTGTAAACCTATTACCAGAGAAATGCACCCCAATATTGATTGCCCCGTTTCTGCAGTTTATAGAAATACCCGATATGTGTCCCTAATGCGCTATTTAACGCAACCACAAGCCTCAGATATAAAGGAGCGCCTAGTGAATTTCAATGCCTCCATTATATTTGGTCATTTTTGACTGTACCACTTCAGGTTGGCAGAGGCTCTGGGGTGCCAAAACATAAAAAAAAACCTAAAGGGACACCATTTAGAAAACTACACCCCTCAAGGAATGTAACAAGGGGTGCGGTGAGCATTTGGATCCCACAGGTGCTTCACAGATTTTCAGAACAATGTGGCGTGAAAAAAGAAAAATTAATTTTTTACACTGAAATGTTGTTCTAGCCTTCAATTTTTCATTTTCACAAAGGGATACAAGGAAAAATAAAAACACAAAACGTGTAGCGCAGTTTCTCCCGAGTACGGAAATACCCCACATGTGGACATAAAGTGCCAAGCGGGCGCAGGCTGAGCCTCCAAATTGACTTTTGGAAGCTGGATTTCACTGGAATGGATTTCAAGGGCCATGTCCCATTTACAAAGCTCTCGTGCTGCCAAGACACTGGAGACCCCCCCACAAATTACCACATTCTGGAAACTAAACCCCTCAAGGAATCTAACAAGCGGTGCAGTGAGCATATGGACCCCACTGGTGACGGGCACAAATGTGGAACAATGTGACGTAAAAGTGAAAATTTTTATTTTTTCACTTTCACGGCACAAATGTGCCTATTATCAAGGGGTCCATATCCTCACTGTGCCTTTTGTTAGATTACTTGAGGGGTGTAGTTTCCAGAATGAGGTTAATTTTGGGGGGTTTCCACTGTCTTGGCAGCACGAGGGCTCTGTAAATGTGACATGGCGTTCATCATCCATTCTAGCCAAATCCAGCCTCCAAAATCCAAATGGCACTCCTTCCCTTCGGAGACTTGCCCTGCGCCCACATGACGCTTTATGTCCACATGTGGGGTATTTTTGGACTCAGAGGAAATTCCTCTACACATTTTGTGTGTTTTTTTTCTCCTTTAACCCCTTGTGAAAATGAAAAAATTAAGGCTAGACCAACAGTTTCCATAATGGGGCCACTTGTGTTTTTTTTTTACTGGCTTGGCAACACAAGGAGTTTTTAAATGCAACATGGCCCTCGAAATCCTATCTACCCAAATCCAGCCCCAAAAAGCTAAATGGCGCTCCTTCCCACTGGAGGCTCGTCTTGCGGCCGCATAGCACCTTAAGTCCACATGTGGGGTATTTCCGTACTTAGGGGAAATTTCTCTACATGTTTTGTTTTGTTTTTTTTCTCTTTCAACCCCTTGTGCAAAGAGAAATGTCAAGATCAATGATGTTGTGTAAAAATTAAATTTTTTTACACTTAAACATTGGCTTAGTGTGAGTTTTTAATTTTCACAAGGGTTTAAAAGAAAGAAAAAACAAAACACAAAACGTGTAGAGCAGTTAGTCCAGAGTACGGAAATACCCAACATGTGGACATAAAGAGCCATGCGGCCGCAAGACGGGCCTCCGAAGGGAAGGAGTGCAATTTGGCTTTTGGAGGCTGGATTTGGCTGGAATGGATTTTGAGGGCCATGTTGCAATTACAAAGACTGTATGCTGCCAGGACAGTGGAAACCCCCCACAAGTGGCTCCATTCTGGAAACCAAACCCCTCACAAATGTGGAACAATGTGAAATGAAAGGTAAAAATTTTGTTTTTACATTTTCACAGCACAAATGTGCCCATCATCAAGGGGTCCATATCCTCACTGCACCCCTTATTAGATTTCTTGAGGGGTGCAGTTTCCAGAATGGGGTCATTTTTGCTGGGTTTCCAGTGTCTTGGCAACACAGGGTCTTTGTAAATGCGACATGGTATTCACCATCCATTCTAGCCAAATGGCGCTCTTTCCCTTTAGAGGCTTACCCTGCACCCTCACTGCGCTTTATGTCCACAGGTCAGGCATTTCGGTACTTGGGGGAAATTGCGCTACACATTTCATGTTTTTTTTTTATCCTTTAACCCCTTGTGAAAATGAAAAAATAAAGACTAGATCAATGATTTAGTGTAAAAATGTATTTTTTTTTTTACACTAAATGTTTGTCTAGCCTTGATTTTTTCATTTCCACAAGGGGTTAAAAGAGAAAATAAACACAAAACGTGTAGGGTCATTTCCGCTGAGTACAAAAATACCCCAAATGTGGACATAATGTGCCATATGGGCACAGGGAAAGCCACCAAAGGGACAGAGCGCCATTTAAAGGCTGGAATGGAGGATGGAGGCCATGTCACATTTACAAAGCACCTGTGCTGCCAGAACAGTGGGAACCCCCCACAAGTGACAAGGAGTGCAGTGAGCATATGGACCCCACTGGTGACGGGCACATATGTAGAACATGTGCTTGAAGATGAAAAATACCCTTTTTTTCACTTTCACAGCACTAATGTGCCTATTACCAGGGGGCCATATCCCCGCTGCACCCGTTGTTAGATTCCTTAAGGGGTGCAGTTTCCAGAATGGGGTTACTTGTTGGGGGTTTCTACTGTCTTGGAAGCACAGAGGCTTTGTAAATGCAACATGGCAAGCCTCTAATGGGAATGGGGGTCATACCTATTTAGTTGGGGAAAAAGGACAATTTTTAATTTATTTAGGGGTTTTAGGCCAATTATTAGTTTATAAGGTTGAAAAGGACCAGAGTCCATCAAATTCAACCTGTGTTATTCCAGAGGAAGGCAAAAAACCCTTTGTGCCACCATCAAATTTACAAGGTCACCGGAGAAATAGAGCTTGAAAAAGTCTATTTCTCTAAGACCAGTGGGGTTAATTTGGATCCTCCTTGGACGCCTAGGTGGATACTCATCATCACTGGATGAGAAGGATGATAATGATGATGAGGATGAATGGAGAAGAAGGATCCCTCCATTCATCCTCACTGGCTGTTTCGGTGTCTGAGGCAATAAGAGCGTATGCCTCCTCCAGCGAAAACACTTTCTAGGACATTTTTATACGGGGATTGGTATATGGGGGTATGTAAATGGAATGTAGTGTAGTGGTGTAGTGTAAAACTTTATTTCAAGTAATGTAATGTGGGCTAGTGTAGTGTAATGTAGTGTTTTGTACGTGTTTTTAACAGTAAGGGGGGAAAAAAACCTATGCCAAAAAGGAGTTGCTGATAAATGCCGCACTTATGTGCGGTACTTCTCAGCGGATAGTGGTGGTAGGATATAGAAAAAAAAGGGGGAGGGGGAAAAAAACCCTATGCCAAAAAAGAGGAGTTGCTGATCAGCGGCTCACTTACTTGCGATGCTGATCAGCACTCAGCGGCGGAAAAAATATATATATATATTTTTTTTTTTTAAAAAGCTACCTCTTCACCCCAAAGCCACTGATTAGTGTATTATATACACTAATCAGTCGCTAGGGGACAGTACAACGTACCTGGACGAAGATAGCAGAAGATCGACGGAAAAAGCCGACGGAAACCGACAGGAGCCGAAAAAAGACAACGTGAATGAAGAGGACGCCGCGGGACCGCAGATCTTCACTCCAGCGCCGGGATCCAGTGAGTATGGTGCTCACATACCACACACACCTGCTCTGCACCTCTCAGCCAGCTGACTGAGGGGTTCAGAGCAAAGTAAAAATATTTATTTTTACTTAGATTGCGGCTATTGGCCTTCCGGACCTGGCCGGCCAATAGCGGCGATCGGGAGGGTGGCACCATGGCCCCTTTCACTATACACACTGATGATGGTTGGTGCTGTCTCGGACAGCACCAATCACCATTGATTTCCGGAGCCTTGGGTCACCGATGACCCAGGAACCGGAAAATCACTGTAGTTGGCTGATTTAAATAAATCAGCCAATTACAGCGATCGTAGGCACGGGGGGGGGGGGGGGAATCCACCACCCGTGCTGACCAGCTAAGATGGCCTGTTGTGTATTACAGCAGCCATCATTACCCGATCACAGCGATCGGGTAAACCGTGGGCGTAAATGTACGCCCATTTGCGTTAAGGCACGGGCTGCGTGGGTGTACATTTATGCCCGCAGTCCTTAAGGGGTTAAACATCATTGGTCCTTTAGAACCAAAATA
Source organism: Dendropsophus ebraccatus (assembly GCF_027789765.1). NCBI lineage: Eukaryota > Metazoa > Chordata > Amphibia > Anura > Hylidae > Dendropsophus > Dendropsophus ebraccatus. The sequence goes on from NC_091466.1 coordinate 38,463,267, forward strand.
TTTTTGTTTACATTGGCTTTATGGTCTGAATATAAAAGGGGTACTTCAGCCCTTTATTATGTTGAAATAAAGGGCAATAATACATAAAACATTTTAGGCCAATTCTAACTTAACTATGCCCTCCTGGGTGACCTTCTGCAGCATCTTCGGGTTCCCCACTGAATGCTCCTGCTGCCACTTCCAAAACAGACTTTTCTCAGCAGTAAAAGCCTGCTCAGTCAATAACTAGCCTTGGCGCTGCCCCACTTCAGTCAAAAATTGTCAAAAGTGGATAATCACTGCCGACATGAGTTTGTGTCAGAAATGGCAGGAGGAGCATTCGGCGGAGGGCCCAAAGATGCTACAGGAGGACCCCAGGGGAAGTGTGGTTAGGTAACAATAGGCTCTTTATTATCTTCTATATAAGGACGGCAATATATAAATATATATATATATATATATATATATATATATATATACTAAAGGACCAGAGTACCCTTTTAAAGTCGTTGTTTTTAAAGATGGTGATGGTCTTGCTTCAATTTTGGATCATTATTTGTGTGGTTGTATAAAAAGATAAAGGTGCTGTCTTTATGGACATATGACTTTGTCATGGTGTTACTAGGCATTAGGGAACTGAGTATATAATGTACGATCCCCATATTTGAGGGGCATTAAAGAGACTCTGTACCCACAATCTGAGCCCCCAAACCACTTGTACCTTCGGATAGCTGCTTTTAATCCAAGATCTGTCCTGGGGTCCGTTGGGCAGGTGATTCAGTTATTGTCCTAAAAAACAAGTTTTAAACTTGCAGCCCTGTGTCAAATTGGTGTGGCCTAGAGTGTGTGTGCCCTAGCCTTGTACCGCCTCTCTATCCCTCCTCCCCACCCTCCTCATTATCATTAGGAATGCCCTGGGCAGGATTTTTGCTATTTATCACCTGTGTGAACACTGCATATGTGCTGGATCATTAAGGCCCATGTGCAGTGTTCACACAAGTGATGAATAGGAAAAATACTTCCCAGGGCACTCTTAATGATGAGGAGGGTGTGGAGGAGTGGGCACACATACTCTAGGCCATGCCAATTTGACACAGGGCTGCAAGTTTAAAAGTAGTTTTTTAGGACAATAACTGCATTACCTGCCGAACGGATCCTTGGACAGATCTTGGATTAAAAGCAGCTATCCAAAGGTACAAGCGGTTTGGGGGGGGTCAGATTGTGGGTACAGAGTTGCTTTTACCAACTGGCCACCTGCATAACTCAAGGTCACCAGATATTAGACTCTAATGCACTGTTATTTCATGTCGCCAGAAAGTGTATATAGCATTATATAATAATAAAACAAAAGTTATGACTATTCTAAGGTCACTAAGAACGACAGATTAAGGCCATGTTCACACATGTCAATACAGTGGCCGTTCTGTGACATGGCCATGTCAAAGAACGTTTGCTGTCTAAGATGTTCAACCTGGCCAGTACTGCATCACCCGTACTTTACTTTACATTATTACTGTTATTTAGTGGAAAAAATACAGTGTGTGATCTAGGCCTAATATTTAAAAGAATTCAGACTATACCACAGGAATATCAAGTAGAACTTAATCTGGAAAATCTAAGGTTTTTAGAGAATCTAAGATCTAGTTTGTTGGTGTAAGATATCCAGTGCTATAAAGGCTAATCAAGGATTTGGGACAATGCCATTGGATTAAGTGTATATCATGAAAATATATGAAATGAATGAGGTCAGGGTGTTATTTATTTGATTTTGTATTCTTCATTAGAGATGAGCAAGCCGGGCCGAGGTTCGGGTTCGTACGAACCAGAACCATTGGTATTCGAATTCCGCTGTCTTCCCGTTCCTTGGGGAATCCGAGTCCCTTCTGGAAAACAGGAATACAGCCTAGCTCATAGCGTGTGTGGTCTTCTTAAATGTCCCCCACAGAGTTTGAGGCGTTGACTTGGCCTTCAAATTTCATAGATCAAGCATCTGTGGAATGTGCTGTAAAAACTTACAAAATACAGGACTTCAAGGATCTCCTACTAATGTATTGGTGCCAGATTACACAGGAAACCATCATAGATCTTGTGAAGTCCATTATTGTCAGGACAAAGCATTTCAAGCAGTATGAAGTTGACACAATAATGGACAGTTGATTTAAATGTTATCCCTGATCATACATAGTTTAAAGATCCATATACCTTTTATCTGAGGGGTAGAGCTCCACAGTTAGGACATCCAGAGCATTCCAAGATGCTATACTGACTCCACCAAAGAGGCAGAGTAGTGCAATCATGGCCGATTCACTGTTCCCAAAGAATAAGAAGAAGCAGCTTACACACGACATAACACTGGAGCCAGCTGGGAACATAGATAAATCAGTCAGTAATATACTCCATCAGAAAATTTGGCTTATATCACATTATTATATCAATTAAAGTATAATGTTTTTTCTTATAACTTAAAGGAAAAAAATCAGCCCAACTGGGCTGGTATGGTTCCCTGGAGCATTGTATGCAGCTCCTGCAGCAGAAGGTGTGTAGCTAGGAAAAAGAGGTTTAATTAGTGGGGTGCGCGGCCTGTCAATCCTCCCGCCAAACGCGCTGACAGGCAGAGAGCGATGACTACACACGGGCAGGGAGCCGCCCAGATGACTACCTTCCTGCCTCTGCCTGCCGTGCGCCCCGGTATTAAAACCTCCTTTTCTCTTTAGTATAAAGCTTCTGCTGCAGCTGTGGCCATGATGTGCCTTGGGCTGCTCTGGAGCTCTATACAATGCTCCAGGGAACCATGTCAGCTCAGTTCCCTTTGACCCTTTAAGGACGGAGCCAGTTTTCATTTTTGCGCTTTTGTTTTTTCCTCCTCATGTTTAAAAGGCCACTGCGCTTGCATATTTCCCCCTACAAACCCACATGATCACAAATTTTTTGCGACACTAATTATACTTTGCAAATAAAGACTTAATTTTTCTATAAAATATGCTTAAAAAAAAAACAGAAAGAAGTTATATGTGCAGTGAAATTTGAAATTTTCGAGGGGTTTCGTAATTGCGCCATTCACCCTATGGTAAAACTGACATGTTATCTATGTTCCTCAAGTCAGTACAATTACAATGATATGTAACTTGTATAACTTTTATATTATTTGATGGCTTTTAAAAACTTTAAAGCGACTCTGTACCACAATCTGACCCCCCCAAATCGCTTGTACCATCAGATAGCTGCTTTTAATCCAAGATATGTCCTGAGGTCCGTTCGCCAGGGGATGCAGTTATTGTGCTAAAAAACAAATTTTAATCCTACAGCGCTGTGTCTAACGGCCGGGGCTTACATTTGTATATGCCTTAGGCTGGCACAACCTCTCCTTCCCTTCTCCCCGCCCTCCTCAGCATTAGGAATGATCCAGGAACATTAACTGCTGTTTGAGCTTTGCACAGGTGTCTTAACAATCCAGCCCATGTTCATTATGCACACAGAAGGGGAATAGGAAGCAATCTGCCTGGAGCATTCCTAATCATGAGGATGGTGGGGAGGAAGGACAGGGAGGGTGTGCCAGCCTAATGCATATACTAAAGTAAGCCCCGGCCATTAGACACAGCGCTGCCGGATTAAAAGTCGTTTTTAAAACAATAACTGCATCACCTCCCGAACGGACGCCAGGACAGATCTTGGATTAAAAGCAGCTATCCGAAGGTACCAGTGGTTTGGGGGGGGATTGTGGGTACAGAGTCAGTTTAAACCTTTTAAGAAAAACTGAATGTGTTTAAAATCGCTCTATTCCCATCCTTATAACGCTTTTATTGTTTGGTCTATGGGGTTGTTTGAGGTGTCATTTTTTGCGCCGCGATCTGTTCTTTCTTTTGGTACCTTTTTTGCGTATATGCGACTTTTTGATCACTTTTTATTAAATTTTTCTGGATTTATTGTAAACAAAAATGTGCAATTTTGCACTTTGGTGGGGTTTTGTGCTTACGCCATTTACCGTGCGAGATCAGGAATGTAATCATTTAATATTTTGGGCGATTACGCACGCGGCGATACCAAATATATATTTTTCTTTATTTATAAAATGGGAAAAGGGGGTGATTCAAACTTTATTAGGAGAGGGGGTTGTTTATTAATAAAAACACTTTATTTTATTTTTACATACAGTAATTAGAAGCCCCCTGGGGGACTTCTATATACACAGCACCGATCTCCCATTGAGATCAATGCTGTGTATATAATAGAACACTGATCCATCATATCAGTGCTCTATTATACTGGCCTGCTGCAGACCATCTACATGGATTGCCAAGCTGAGATCAGCGTCATTCCGACGATAAGCCCCAGCTGGCTCATTACAACGGATCTCCCCTCCGCAATCACATCGCAGGGGGGAGATCCTCCACTAGACACCAGGGACAGGGGGCAAAGCAGGGGCTGGCTGGCAAATTTTAGCCCGGGGGGCAAGTACATAGCACTGGCCCATGAGTTGCAGGCTGGCAGCTCATCCTTTAAGGACCACTCTGGCCCTTACCTATAACATCTTTGGTCCTTGCAGTCATTTGTGACCAAATATCCTACTGTGCCACGTGAAGGGGTCAGAAGTCACTTTCCTGTATAAGTCTATGGGGCGGCTCAGCGATGACAAGGAACGGTCCCATAGACAGATGCTAGGAAAGCTGGGTGACCTCTATCATACTGAGTATAAGATGCTAGGAAAGCTGGGTGACCTCCATCATACTGAGTATAAGATGCTGGGAAAGCTGGTTTACCTCCATCATACTGAGTATAAGATGCTGTGAAAGCTGGGTGACCTCCATCATACTGAGTATAAGATGCTGTGAAAGCTGGTGACCCCCATAATACTGTGTACAAGATGCTGGAAAGCTGGGTGACCTCCATTATACTAACTACAAATACAAGATGCTGGGAAAGCTGGGTGAACTCCATTATACTGAGTATAAGATGGTGGGAAAGCTGGGTAACCTCCATCATACTGAGTATAAGATGGTGGGAAAGCTGGGTGACCTCCATCATACTGAGTATAAGATGGTGGGAAGGCTGGGTGACCTTAATTATACAGACTACAAATACAAGATAATGAGAAAGCTGGGGTTTCTGTATTTTTACAATAGTTTATACCACTCTATGTACTCCTGTAAATATGTCTCCTCTATGTACTCCTGTATATATATATATATATATATATATATATATATATATATATATATATATATACACACACACACACACATACAGGAGGATACCTACACAGCAGTACATAGAGGATACATATATACAGCAGTACATAGAGGATACATATATACAGCAGTACATAGAGGATATATATATATATATATAGAGAGAGAGAGAGAGAGAGAGAGAGAGGAGACATTGGAGTGCTGCTGAACTATCTTCTATATATATATATATATATATATATATATATATATATATATATATATATATATATATATATTGTAGACATGTCACAGGAGATGTGTTCGAGGGGGTGTACATCTCACCTAGGCTGATGCATAGTGTGAGATGGTAAGTCCAGGAGGGATCTGTTGCTCAGCAGTGTTATGCTGCTGAGTTATTATTTATTTTTACCGGGCCTGGATTTACATGGAATGGCAGGTAGGTTTTGGTAGTGGGACTTGCCATTTCCTCCCCCCGATCCAGTTTGGGTTTTGCCATCAGGTGAGCAATCAGCCTGAGAAGGTAAGAGCTCCACAGAGATGCAGGTGGGGGCTCTCAGCCAGGGTGAACAGCCTGCATGCTGTGTTTCCTGGGAGCAAGGAGTTCTATCGCTGCTGGGGCCTGTTCACACCCTGCAATACTGCCGACTGAAGTGTCAGAGAGGTAACCTGCTTTTGTTAGTTAGCGCCCAGACGGGCAAGACCTTTTGTTTTGTTCTTAAAGCACAGTGTTGCTATATTTCTGTTACGGACTGTTTATGCTGAAAATAAACGCCAAGCTGTTGTTTTACAAGTCCAAGTCTGCTGTGAACTGTGTCCAAACACACCATCCCCCGGGAAGATCCCTACAATTGGTGCTGCGGAGCGGGCAAAAGGGTTGCTAGGGGCAACGGTGTGCATCAACTTGGCTACAGCTGCTTATGTCCTGGGTGAAGGCTGCGGCTTCACTCCAAAAACAGTCAAGCAACATGGAGGAGATGATGAAGCAGTTAATGCAAGTGAGTGTGCAACAGCAGCAGGCTAATATGCAGCAACAACAGGCTCTGACAGACGCTAACCTACGCCATGAGCAGGCTAATCGGCAGCAACAACAGGCTCTGACAGACGCTAACCTACGCCATGAGCAAGCATTGGCCGCACAACAACAGGCATTGGCCGCACAACAACAGGCTCAGGCAGCCGCTAAACAGGATCAGGCAGCCGCTAATCTGCGCCATGAACAGGCGATGGCTCAACAACAGAAACTTATTGAGTACCTGATAGCAAAGCAAGAGGCGTCTGCAGGTGCTAATCCCCAGCTGGTGGCAGCAGCCGCGCCAGACAGAGCCGTTTTAATACATTGGTGGGCCCAGTGCACAGCCCTCAAGAGTGGGCCCCCCCCTTCCCTTTCGGCACATTGTATAATGTACTGAATTTGCCCCCACACTGTATCAAGAGCCCCAATACATACAGTAGTTACCTTATAACACTCCTACCACCATACAGTGATTACATATTACATAAAAACTGCACTAAACAAAACAGAAAGATATCACCAATTATACCATTACATAATACCGCCACACCATGACCCCTAACACTACAACCCTATAACAGAGTGTAGTTACATCCAGTGACTCACCGGGGCGTCTTCTCCGATCAGAGTCTGTCACCTTTTCTTTTTCTCTCCATCCAGCGTAGGCCACCTTGAAGTCTTCTCCTGGCTGTGAATCTTCTCTCCAGAATCTGCCAGACAAATATTTTAGGCTCCAACACATACAGTAGTTAGGTCCCTTGTACCCCTATACAGTAGTTACACCCCTCTGTACCCCTACATAGTTACACCCCTCTGTGCCTCCATAGTTTTAAGGTGTCCCTGTAGTATATAGCCCCTCATGTGCTCCTCCAGTTATATACAGCCCTCCTGTGCGCTCCCCCATTAGTATATAGCCCCCCTGTGCACTCTCCCCAGTAGTATATAGCCCCCTGTGCTCTCCTACAATAGTATATAGCCCCCCTGTGCTCTCCCCCAATAGTATATAGACCCCTGTGCTCTCCAACAGTATATAGACCCCTATGCTCTCCCACAACAGTATATAGCCCCCCTGTGCTCTCCCCCAACAGTATATAGCCCCCCTATGCTCTCCCACAATAGTATATAGCCCCCCTGTGCTCCCCCCAATAGTATATAGCCCCCTGTGCTCTCCCCAATAGTATATAGCCCCCCTGTGCTCTCCATAATATATAGCCCCCCTGTGCTCTCCCCCATAGTATATAGACCCCTGTGCTCTCCCACAATAGTATATAGCCCCCCTGTGCTCTCCCACAATAGTATATAGCCCCCCTGTGCTCTCCCACAATAGTACATAGCCCCCCTGTGCTCTCCAATAGTATATAGACCCCTATGCTCTCCCACAATAGTATATAGCCCCCTGTGCTCTCCCCCAATAGTATATAGCCCCCCTGTGCTCCCCCCCCAATAGTATATAGCCCCCTGTGCTCTCCCCAATAGTATATAGCCCCCCTATGCTCTCCATAATATATAGCCCCCCTGTGCTCTCCCCCATAGTATATAGACCCCTGTGCTCCTCAATAGTATATAGCTCCCTGTGCTCCCCAATAGTATATAGCTCCCCTGTGCTCCCCAATAGTATATAGCCCCCTGTGCTCCCCAATAGTATATAGCTCCCCAGTGCTCCCCCATAGTATATAGCCCCCTGTGCTCCCCCATAGTATATAGCCCCCTGTGCTCCCCATAGTATATAGCCCCCTGTGCTCCCCAGTAGTATATAGCCCCCTGTGCTCCCCAGTAGTATATAGCCCCTTGTGCTCCCCCATAGTATATAGTCCCCTGTGCTCCCCATAGTATATAGCCCCCTGTGCTCCCCATAGTATATAGACCCCTGTGCTCCCCAGTAGTATATAGCCCCCTGTGCTCCCCCATAGTATATAGCTCCCCTGTGCTCCCCAGTAGTATATAGCCCCCTGTCCTCCCCAATAGTATATAGCCCCCTGTCCTCCCCCATAGTATATAGCCCCCTGTGCCCCCCCCATAGTATATAGCCCCCTGTCCTCCCCCATAGTATATAGCCCCCTGTGCCCCCCCCCATAGTATATAGCCCCCTGTGCCCCCCCCCCCCATAGTATATAGCTCCCCCTCCCATATAACATTGAAAAAACAAACACTGTTACTCACCTGGGTCCACGCGTTCCTCTTCTCTTCCCTCCTGTGGCCGCACTTCCTGCGGTCACAAGAGGCTGCACTCCCCTTACCCTCGCGCCGACGCTCCAGTGACGTCGGGCGCTAGAGGGAGAGTGCGGCCTCTTGTGACCGCAGGAAGTGCGGCCACAAGAGGGACTGACAGGGAGGGAGCCAATGGCTCTCTCTCTGTCAGTGTCGCTGCTGCTGCAGCGCTGAAGCGCCGTAGCAGCAGCGGGCGGGGGCAGCGGCGAACGCCGGGGGGGCCCTGCAGGGGGCGCCATGGAGGGGTAAGTAGATTACCCATCCATGGCGCTCCCCCCTGACAGGCTGGTGTCCGGAGCTCTGTGCGACCGCATTGGTCGCACATAGCAACGGCCGGCCTGCTCGGGGGGGCCCCTTTAACCAGTAGGCCCGGTGCACGTGCACCATGTGCCCTCTGGTTAAAGCGGCCCTGGCGCCAGAGACTTTGTCTGTAAGAAGAGCTGTACAGCGAGCGCTGCAAAAGATGACTGCTGATGACGATGTTGAGGCCTACTTAACTGTCTTTGAGCGTGTGGCTGAGCGAGAAAAGCTACCCTCCACTGAGTGGGCAGAAGTGATTGCGCCCTATTTAACAGGCGAACCTCAAAAGGCCTACTATGACCTCAGTGAGCAAGAGGTCAAGGACTATGCTCGGCTAAGAGCAGAGATACTCGCCCGACTAGGAGTTACTGCTGCTGTCCGTGCCCGGAGGGTCCGCAACTGGAGCTACAGTCTGGACAAGTCAGCGAGGTCCCAGATGTACGACCTGATTCATCTGGCAAGAAAATGGTTGGAGCCAGACACTTCTACTCCTGCCCAGATCCTAGAGAGGGTCGTGATGGATCGCTACCTCCGTGCACTTCCTGCTGATCTGCAACGCTTGGTGGGACAAGGCGACCCTAAGAGTGCCGACGAACTTGTCAACCTTGTGGAGAGGTTCCAGGCGACTGAGGACTACCTCCGTGATGTTCCTGCAGCACCGTCACCTCCCCGGAGTGCCAGATCTGTGCCATCAGCTGGTAAGAGACTTCCATCTATTGGGGGAGTGTGGAGGGGTGCTGATAGAGGGAAGAGCGCTCAGGAGGTGTCTCAGGGGCAAAAGACTGGTGATGGTCCCCGGTGGCTAAGTGGCCCTAAAAAGGACTCCCTGCCAAGGAGACCAGGCCCTATCCAGTGCTGTAGATGCCATGAGACGGGACATATGTCTGCCCATTGCCCTCTTACCACTGAGCCCATGGAGTGTGACGCTAGCCGGCGTCAGTCGCTATTTGCGGAACCGTCTTTTGTTGCGGTCACTGGACTAGAGACTGAACCGCAAATCTGCAACATTACTGTAAATAACTTTCCTGTTAAGGCGTTGCTGGACTCAGGAAGCCTTGTCACCCTGGTGCATGCCAGTCTGGTGACTGGGGACTTTGTGCCAGCAAGACATATGAGTGTGGTATGCATACATGGTGATACAAAGGTTTACCCTATAGTACGGGCTAATGTCGGGACTGAACTAGGCGCTGTACAATATGAAGTGGGTGTGGTTAAAAATCTTATGCATAATGTGATATTGGGGCGTGATTTTCCATTGTTCTGGGCTCTATGGGGAAAACAACAATCCCCTGAAAGGAGTGAGGAGACCCCTAAGTCTATTGCATTACCCACGGTAAATGATAAAAATGTACAGGATGAAAATGATGCTTTTCCTTTGCAGGTCCTGGCTGGAGAGGAAGAGGCTCCTCCCACTGCGCAGAATGTTCCAGACTTAGAGGTGTCTAGGGATAATTTTGGTACTGCACAATTACAGGACCCCACTCTCAAAAATGCGAGAGAGCAGGTCACTGTTATGAATGGGGTACCTCAGGAACCAGAAGCTGAGAGAAAGTTTCCACATTTTTCTATGGCTAATGATCTCTACTATAGAGTCACTAAAATTAATGATGAGGTTGTGGAACAGCTCCTGGTGCCTAAGTCGTACCGGCGTCAGGTACTCGACATGGCCCATAATCATGTCCTTGGGGGCCACTTGGGGACAGATAAAACGCAGGAGAGAGTCCTCCAGAGGTTTTATTGGCCTGCGATTTATGCTGACATAAAAAAATACTGTGAGTCGTGCCCCACATGTCAGCTTAGCGCTCCAGTGTCGCATTTCCGCAGTCCTTTGGTCCCACTCCCCATCATAGAGGTACCTTTTCACCGGATCGCAATGGACTTGGTGGGTCCCATTGTAAAGTCAGCTAGGGGTCACCAGTACATTCTAGTTGTGTTAGACTACGCGACCCGCTATCCTGAGGCTGTACCCCTAAGAAACACTGCCTCTAAAACAATTGCACGGGAACTGTTTTATATGTTTTCCAGGGTGGGGATCCCCAAGGAAATCTTGACTGACCAAGGTACCCCATTTGTGTCAAAGGTGATGAAAGAGCTATGCAAACTGTTTAAAATCTCACACCTACGTACCTCTGTATATCACCCACAGACAGACGGGTTAGTGGAGAGGTTTAATAAAACCCTGAAACATATGTTAAAAAAAGTGGTGGAAAAGGATGGTCGTGATTGGGATCACTTACTACCTTACCTGATGTTTTCTATTAGGGAAGTACCCCAAGCGTCCACAGGGTTCTCTCCCTTCGAATTAGTCTATGGTCGTCACCCTAGGGGTTTGTTGGATATAGCGAAAGAGACATGGGAAAGTGAGTCCACCCCATACAAGAGTGTTATAGAGCATGTAGCACAAATGCAGGACCGTATAGCCACTGTAATGCCCCTAGTAAGGGAACACCTCCAGAGGGCGCAAGAGGGCCAAAGCAGAATTTACAATCGTTCTGCAAGAATCAGGACATTTAGCCCAGGTGACCGGGTACTCATACTTGTTCCCACGGTAGAAAGCAAATTCTTAGCAAAGTGGCAGGGTCCCTATGAAATTGTAGAGAAGATCAGTGAGGTCAACTACAAGGTACACCAACCAGGTAGAAGGAAGCCTTTCCAAGTTTATCACATAAACTTGATTAAGCCCTGGAAAGACAGGGAATCCTTGGTGGCGACAAAGCCTGTTGGTCATCTGTCACCACCAATCCCTCCGGTCAGGATTGGTGACACCCTATCAGTGTCCCAGAAGCAGGAAGCTAAGGAGTTCCTGCAGAGAAATAAAGACAAGTTTTCTGACCTACCAGGGCGTACGCATCTCATTAGTCATCATGTGGAAACTGAGCCTAGAAGCAGAGTAAACCTTAAGCCCTATAGGATACCAGAAGCACGGAGGGAGGCGGTATCATCCGAGGTAAAACGTATGCTTGACCTAGGAGTCATTGAGGTGTCCCAGAGCGAGTGGTCCAGCCCGATTTTGTTAATCCCAAAGCCCAATGGAACTTGGAGGTTCTGTAATGACTTTAGAAAGTTAAATGAGATCTCCAAGTTCGATGCCTACCCCATGCCCAGGGTAGATGAGTTGATAGAAAGGATGGGTAATGCCAGGTACATAACTACCCTCGATCTCACTAAGGGCTACTGGCAGATCCCACTCACTCCTGAGGCTAGAGAGAAGACTGCATTCTCCACCCCTGATGGGCTCTTCCAATACGTAGTGATGCCATTCGGGTTACATGGAGCCCCTGCCACTTTTCAGAGGTTGATGGACTTGATCCTGCGACCACATCGGGATTACTCTGCTGCCTACCTTGATGATGTGGTCATTTTTAGCCCTGATTGGGAAAGTCACCTCTGTAAGGTCCAGGCGGTGTTAGATGCCATAAGTGATGCGGGGTTAACCATCAATGCAGAGAAGTGTGCACTAGCCTTAGAGGAGGCCAAATACTTGGGCTACATTATTGGAAGGGGGTTAGTGAAACCACAACTAAATAAAATTGAGGCAATACAGAATTGGCCTCAACCCCTCACAAAGAAACAGGTCAGAGCTTTCCTGGGTATTACGGGCTATTACCGAAGGTTTGTGCCAAATTTTGCTTCAGTTGCAGCCCCACTAACTGACCTGACAAAGGGTGCAAAGTCCACAATGGTGACATGGACTCCAGAGGCTGAGAAGGCTTTTCAAAGCCTTAAGTCTGCCCTGTGCCAACAGCCTGTGCTAGTTACCCCTGACTTTAGGCGAGAGTTTCTAGTACAGACAGACGCCTCTAATACAGGGTTAGGTGCCGTCCTCTCACAGGTCGTGAATGGCGAGGAGCACCCGGTGATGTACTTGAGTAGGAAGCTATCCCCGGCCGAGAAAAACTATGCCATAGTTGAGCGAGAATGTCTGGCAGTGAAGTGGGCCCTAGAATCCCTGAGGTATTACTTACTAGGCAGGAGATTTAAGTTAGTGACAGACCATGCCCCCCTAACATGGATGAAAATAAACAAGGAGAAGAATGCAAGGGTGACTAGGTGGTTTCTGTCCCTACAAAACTTCAATTTCACTGTGGAACACCGGCCAGGGAAATTACAGGCGAATGCTGACGCCCTATCAAGGGTACACTGTCTGTGGGGACAAAACGCTCAGCCCTCCGGTCTGAAAAAGAGGGGGGGGATATGTAGACATGTCACAGGAGATGTGTTCGAGGGGGTGTACATCTCACCTAGGCTGATGCATAGTGTGAGATGGTAAGTCCAGGAGGGATCTGTTGCTCAGCAGTGTTATGCTGCTGAGTTATTATTTATTTTTACCGGGCCTGGATTTACATGGAATGGCAGGTAGGTTTTGGTAGTGGGACTTGCCATTCCCTCCCCCCGATCCAGTTTGGGTTTTGCCATCAGGTGAGCAATCAGCCTGAGAAGGTAAGAGCTCCACAGAGATGCAGGTGGGGGCTCTCAGCCAGGGTGAACAGCCTGCATGCTGTGTTTCCTGGGAGCAAGGAGTTCTATCGCTGCTGGGGCCTGTTCACACCCTGCAATACTGCCGACTGAAGTGTCAGAGAGGTAACCTGCTTTTGTTAGTTAGCGCCCAGACGGGCAAGACCTTTTGTTTTGTTCTTAAAGCACAGTGTTGCTATATTTCTGTTACGGACTGTTTATGCTGAAAATAAACGCCAAGCTGTTGTTTTACAAGTCCAAGTCTGCTGTGAACTGTGTCCAAACACACCATCCCCCGGGAAGATCCCTACAATATATATAGTGTACATCTCACCTAGGGTACTACGTAGTGTGAGATGGTGAGTCCAGGATGGATCTGTTGCTCAGCAGTGTTATGCTGCTGAGGTATTATTTATTATTGCCGGGCCTGGTTTTACATGCAATGGCAGGTAGGTTTGGTAGTGGGACCTGTCATTTCCTCCCCCCTGATCCAGTTTGGGTTTTGTGATCAGGTGAGATCTGACTCTAATGAGCCTGAGAGGGTAAAAGTTCTTACAGTGTCTAGGTGGTAGCTCTCAGCCAGGAGTGATCAGCCTGTGTGTTTGGTGGAAGCCACGGCTGGAGCTAAAATACATCCTGCGGTGTCCAGGCGAAAGACGCCCTGTTATAAGTGTCAGATAGGTGAGAAAACCTGTTAGTAAGCGCCCAGATGGGCAAGACCTTTTTTTTTTGTTTTAATTTCTTAAAAGCACAGTGTTGCTGTATTTCTGTTTGCTGGACTGTTTATGCTGCAAATAAATGCCAAGCTGATCTTTTATAAAGCCAAGTCTGCTGTGAACTGTGTCCAAACACACCATCCCCCGGGAAGATCCTTACAATTGGTGCTGCGGAGCGAGCAAAACGGTTGCTAGGGGCAACGGTGTGCATCAACTTGGCTACAGCTGCTTATGTCCTCGTTGAAGACTGCTGCTTCACTCCAAAAACAGACAAGCAACATGGAGATGTTGAAGCAGTTAATGCAAGTGAGTCTGCAACAGGCTAATCGACAGCAACAACAGGCTCTGACAGACGCTAACCTGCGCCATGAACAGGCAATGGCTGCACATCAGCAAGCGATGGCTCAACAACAGGCGATGGCTCCACAATAGAAACTTATTGAGCACCTGAAAGCAAAGCAAGAGGTGCCTGCAGGTGCTAATCCACACCCGGTGGCAGCAGCAGCTCCAGAGACTTTTTCTGTGAGAAGAGCTGTGCAGCGTGCGCTGCAAAATATGACTGCTGATGACGATGTTGAGGCCTATTTAACTGTCTTTAAGCGTGTGGCTGAGCGAGAGAAGTTACCATCCATTGAGTGGGCAGATGTCATTGCTCCCTATTTAACAGGCGAACCTCAAAAGGCCTACTATGACCTCAGTGAGCAAGAGGTCAAGGACTATCCTCGGCTAAGAGCAGAGATACTTGCCCGACTAGGCGTTACTGCTGCTGTCCGTGCCCAAAGGGTTTGCAACTGGAGCTACAGTCTGGACAAATCAGCGAGGTCCCAGATGTATGACCTGATCCATTTGGCAAGAAAGTGGTTGGAGCCAGACACCTCTACTCCTGCCCAGATCCTAGAGAGGGTCGTGATGGATCGCTTCCTCCGAGCACTTCCTGCTGATCTGCAACGCTGGGTGGGACAAGGTGACCCTAAGAATGCTGACGAACTTGTCAACCTTGGGGAGAGGTTCTAGGCGACTGAGGACTACCTCTGTGATGTTCCTGCACCACCTTCACCTCCCCAGTGCCAGATCTGTGCCATCAGCTGGTAAGAGACTTCCATCTATTGGGGAGTGTGGAGGGGTGCTGATAGAGGGAAGAGCGCTCAGGAGGTGTCTCAGGGGCAAAAGACTGGTGATGTCCCAGGTGGCCAAGTGGCCCTAAAAAGGACTCCCTGCCAAGGAGACCAGGCCCTATCCAGTGCTGGAGGAGATACCAGGCCCTATCCAGTGCTGGAGAGACGGGACATGTGTCTGCCCATTGCCCTCTTACCAGTAAGCCCATGGAGTGTGACCCTAGCCGGCGTCAGTCGCTATTTGCGGAACCGTCATGTGTTGCAGTCCCTGGACTAGAGACTGAACCACAAGTCTACAACATTACTGTCAATGACTTCCCTGTTACGGCGTTGCTGGACTCAGGAAGCCTTGTCACCTTGGTGCATGCTAGCTTGGTGACTGGGGACTTTGTGTCAGGAATACATATGAGTGTGGTGTGCATACATGGTGATACAAAAGTTTACCCTATTGTGCTGGCTTATGTCGGGACTGAACTAGGCGCTGTACAATATGAAGTGGGTGTGGTTAAAAACCTCATGCATAATGTGATATTGGGGCGTGATTTTCCCTTGTTCTGGGCTCTATGGGGAAAAGAAAATCCCCTGAAAGGAGTGAGGATACCCCTAAGTCTAATGCATTACCCACGGTAAATGATGAAAATGTACAGGATGAAAATGATGCTTTTCGTTTGCAGGTCCTGGCTGGTGAGGAAGAGGCTTTTCCCACTGAGCAGAATGTACCAGACTTAGAGGTGTCTACGGATAATTTTGGTACTGCACAGGTGCAGGACCCAACTCTCAAAAATGCGAGAGAGCAGGTTGCGTCAGGTGCTTGACATGGCCCATAATCATGTTCTTGTGGGACACTTGGGGACTGACAAAACGCAGGAGAGTCTCCTCCAGAGGTTTTATTGGCCTGCGATTTGTGATGACATAAAAAAATACTGCAAGTCCTGCCCTACATGTCAGCTTAGCGCTCCAGTGTAGCATTTTCGCAGTCCTTTGGTTTCGCTCCCCATCATAGAGGTACCTTTTAACCGCATTACAATGGACTTGGTGGGTCCCATTGTAAAGTCGGCTAGGGGACACAAGTACATTTTGGTTGTCTTAGACTATGCGACCCGCTATCCTGAGGCTGTGCCCTTAAGAAACACTGCATCTAAAACAATTGCACCGTGAGTTGTTTTATATGTTTTCCCTGGTGGGGATCCCCAAAGAAATCTTGACCAACCAAGGTACCCCGTTTATGTCAAAGGTGAAGGATCTATGCAAACTGTTTAAAATCTCACACCTACGTACCTCTGTATATCATCCCCAGACAGATGGAATAGTGGAGATGTTCAATAAAACCCTGAAACACATGTTAAAGAAAGTGGTGGAAAAAGATGGTCGTGATTGGGATCACTTACTACCTTACCTGATGTTTGCTATTAGGGAAGTGCCCCAAGCGTCCAAGTGTACTCTTACAATCAGTGATACGGAGAATGGCAGGTCCCAGCAATAACATTTGTTATTAATGAGCATGAGCTCATTATTGACATTCATTTTTGCAACTTATGGTGCATTTACACGGAACGATTATCGTTCGAATTTTCGCAATAACGATGTTTATGTTTATTCTTATACCATTACCATACCATACCATACCATTCCATTTACAGTAATTTTACATCTCCAACTCTCATAAGGCTTAGGTCTTGAGGACTAATTCTTCATATTTCCATATTGTTTCTGTGTTGCCTATTACTAGGTAGAGGCATTTTTAGTTAACCTCGATCTTTTTGCCACATCTGTGACTATGAGCTGCACCTTCTCAAATGTTTACCTTTTTATGACTTTTCCTTGGGTAAGGAGTCCTTTTTGGTAAATTTAAGTGATACTGTCACCCCCTTTCTGTATGAAGACATCTCTATACAGCTGCAAAGCCTATATTCTGCAGTTTTTCTGCATACCTTACTTTATAATAGATTTTTTGGTGCTTGGTCCAGTAAAAGAAAAAATGCTTTCTATCATTGGTGGATTATGCCACCTGGGCAGGGATTCACGGGCACAGCGCCACTTAGCTCTGCCCATATCGGCCTGTTTGCCCCATCCATGACATCATCACCGTCTAGGCCCAGCCCCCTCTGGAGCTATTGGAATGGGCCAACCTAGGGTAATCGTAATTGCCCGAACTATTAATTAATCACATTCCTGATCTCGCACGGTAAACGGCGTCAGCGCAAAAAAATCCAAAAGTGCAAAATTGCGCATTTTTGGTCGCATCAAATCCAGAAAAAATTTAATAAAAAGCGATCAAAAAGTCATATATGCGCAATCAAGGTACCGATAGAAAGAACACATCACAGGGCTCCAGACTAAAAAATTTACCTAGGAGCCATTGGCTCCTAACCTGAAAAATTTAGGCGCCAAATAGAATATTTGGTCGCCAACATTTTAAAACATGTAACATTAATGTTATGTTAAATGGGACTTACTGTGTGCACAGGCCACGGCAGCATCCTCCTTTAGATTCTTTCTTTTCTTAGTTTGAAAACGTTCAACATGGAAACTTGCAACTTGACAACCATATACCCCCCTGCTGCCGGTGTGTCCCATCTTACCGGCAATGATCTAAAATATATATATATATATATATATAGCCCCCGGCAGCCGATGACATATAGCCCCTGTGGCAATGTATATGGGAAGTGGTACTGTGCAGTGTATACATACAGACACTGAGGGGAGTGGTACTGTGCAGTGTATATACATACAGACACTGAGGGAAGTGGAACTGTGCAGTGTATATACAAACAGACACTGAGGGAAGTGGTACTGTGCAGTCTATACATACAGACACTGAGGGAAGTGGTACTGTGCAGTCTATACATACAGACACTGGGGGAAGTGGTACTGTGCAGTCTATACATACAGACACTGAGGGAAGTGGTACTGTGCAGTCTATACATACAGACACTGAGGAAAGTGGTACTGTGCAGTCTATATATACAGACAGAGGGAAGTGGTACTGTGCAGTTTATATATATACAGACACTGAGGGAAGTGGTACTGTGCAGTCTATTACACATACAGACACTGAGGGAAGTGGTACTGTGCAGTGTATACATACAGACACTGAGGGAAGTGGTACTGTGCAGTCTATACATACAGACACTGAGGGAAGTGGTACTGTGCAGTGTATACATACAGACACTGAGGTAAGTGGTACTGTGCAGTCTATACATCCCCCCCCACCCCCACGCACTGACTACCGCACCTGGCCGCCATCACAATAGACACACTACCCAGACCGTGGTCCCCCCCACACACATTACTGGCCGGCCGCCACCCCTGCCGCCTCTCCGGTTATACTCACCCAGTCACCAACAATCTAAGTATGGTGCCGCTGGGGTGAACTTGAGGATCCGCCGGGTGAGGAGAGGCGGGAGAGAGGCGCTGGATGAGTGTGGCGCCTCTGCGGCCGTCCGTCCAATGAATGACGGACGTGCTAGATGACGTCACTGGAGAAGCGTGTCCCCAGTGTGCGGAGACACGCTTCGGTGCAGCGTGCGGAAGGCGGTCACTGTCCTTAAAGAGACAGTGCGCCGCCGCCGGGGCCAGTCGCAAATGGCGCCCAGATTAATAAATCTGGGCGCCATTTGCAAGATGTCAGTCGCATTGGCGACCATTTTGGTCGCCATCTGGAGCCCTGCATCATGGCGCAAAAAATGACACCTGACACAGCCCCATAGACCAAAGGATAAAAGCGTTATAAGCATGGGAATGGAGCGATTTTAAGGAACGTATACTTGTTAACAATGGTTTGAATTTTTTATAGGCCATCAGATACAATATAAGTTATACATGTTACATATCGTTTTAATCGTAACGACTTGAGGAACATGCATAACAAGTCAGTTTTACCCCAGGGCGAATGGCGTAAAAACAAAGTTCCCCCAAATAAAAGAAATGCATTTTTTTTTTAAATTTTCAATTTTCACTTTGAATTTTTTTCTGGTTTCGTAGTGTACTTAATGCAAAAATTCAGTCTGTTATTGCAAAGTACAATTAGTGACGCAAAAAATAAGTGCTCATATGGGTTTCTAGGTGGAAAAATGCAAGTGCTATGGCCTTTTAAACACAAGGAGGAAAAACCGAAAACGCAAAAACGAAAATGGGCCCCGTCCTTAAGGGGTTAAAGAGCGTGTCAGTTTTAGAATATTATTAAATATATTATTGGGCATCACTTAGTTTATAGAAAGTACCCTCTTGGTATGCATCTCTCTGAGTGTAAATCCATCACATGGAGAGCCCTTGATTTGAATAAGAACTTTGTGATGCTTATTTCAAAATAACAAAAATAAACCAAAGTATAGTGTTTAAAACTTGACCTACAAGTAACTGGTTTTCTTACCCAGCATGCGGAGACGTCCAATTTTGTCCATCAGCAGTGCAGACACAATATTGCCCGGTAAAACCGCCAGAGTCCCCAGAAAGCTTACAAAATAGATCATGTAAGCATTATTAATATCATCGCTGAAGTCGAGCTGGCATCCTTCTTTACTGTGCAGGAACGTGCTGTTAATAATCCGACTGTTGATAAATTTATACTCAAAAAGGTCTGAAAATGAAGAACAGTAGTGGATATGACAGAAATAGAGTAAAAGTTAATCCCCTTTTAAAGCAAACATCAAGGACAACAATGCAATAATGAAGAACTTTAAAGAACATTTTTAGCATGCTTAAGCTTTGTTTTGCCTGTGCAGGAATACATGTGGCAGTATTATAGAAGTTAAAGCATATGTCCCATCAGGTACATTGTTGTAGGTTTTTTTACATTAACAGACCAAATCCTTTTTTAAGGGTATAAACCCACACACCGTATATGCAGCGTATTTACTGCTGCGATACGCAGCAAACTCGCAGCAAACTCGCAGCAAAATCGCAGCAGATTAGATCTAAATAACTGAACACAGCATCAAATCTGTACCAACAAATCTGCTGCGTATTTGTTGCATATCTGCTGCATATACGGTGTGTGGGTTTATACCCTAAATGCCCCCAGTTCCTGCACATAGCGCCGTTTTTTTCCTGAGCACTGGCCCTGCTCTAAGCACATGGGGAGGGCCCACTGGCCCACAGTGTGATGATCATCCTTCCCCTCTGCCAGCTGACACCGGTCTGTTAATATCAAAAACTCCATAGCGATGTACGTGGTGGTACATTCGCTTTAAATTCTTGTGGCTGTATTATAGTAGTTATATTCTTGTACACAAGGGACACTAGTGCAGTAGTTATATTCTTTTAAATTGAGGGCAGCATTATTGTAGTCATATTCTTTTACATAGAGGTCAGCATTATAGCAGGTATGTTCTAAGGGTAGCTTCACACGTACCGACTCGCAGCGTTAATAACGCTGCAAGTCGGGTAGGTCCTGGCAGATCACTTTCACTACATACACACAGCGGTCTAAACGACCGCTGCGTGTATGTAATTCTGCCGGCTGCTTAACCCATTCAGCTGCCGCCCGGCTGCCGCTCTGTATACATTACCTGTCCTCGCTGCACGGGGTCCTGGCGTACTGCTCTCCCGCCCGGCCAATCAGTGTGTTGCCCTGCCGCAGCCACTGATTGGCCTGGCGGGAGAGCAGTACGCCGGGACCCTGTGCAGCGAGGACAGGTAATGTATACAGCAGAGTGGGAGTGGGAGCCGGGCGGCAGCTGAAGGGGTTAAGCAGCTGGCGGAATTACATACACGCAGCGGTCTGAACGTATGTAGTGAAAGTGATCTGCCAGGACCTAGCCGACTCGGAGCGTTATTAACGCTGCGAGTCGGTACGTGTGAGCTACCCTAATACACAGTAAGCAGTATTACCATAGTTATTTTCTTGTACTGGGGTGGGGGTGTGTGTGTTAGGAGTTATATTCTTGGACACGGGCAGTATTATGGCAGTTGTATTCTTGTAAATAGGAGACAGTATTATGGTAGTTATATTCATGTACATGGGGTAGTGTTATATGAGTTTTAATGTTGTCCATGGAGTTGGTGAAACATGGCTGCTTTTTTGGAAGAAAAAGTATGCTTGGGACTGACCAGGTGGCAGGAACATGGTGGAGTGAGGCTGTGTGCTGCTGGAGCTCCCTGACCAACGGCTTCACATGTGCTAAATGAGCAGCGCTTCTCTGGGCTTATTAAATGCCTAAATCCAGCCTGTCTATCTGAGCTGTGGCAGTTCTGAACAGTTTGGCCTTCGTTTGGGAATGAGTGGTGAGGAGAGGACCAGAGCGCCTAGAAACTTTGCTGGTGGAGAAGAGTCACAGGCGGGCTGTGAGCGGAGACCTGTTTCAACAGGAACAATGCGCAAAGCGAAGAGAAAAGGTTCCCAACAACAGGGACAAAATACACAGAATATGCTGGCAAAATATGTGCAATCACCCTCACAGTTACCGGGTAACTCACCACAGGCGGAAACAGTGATGGCAGCTGCGCCAAATACACCTGGGGAGCGGTCAGTGCTGGGAAGGCCGGATGCCGAGACTACTCTGCTGGCTCCAGGTACACCTGAGGCGGCGTTGCTGTGGTCCTCGGCGGTGGTTAATAAGAACTTGGGCCCAGAACTGCAGACCAGTGCTCAAAGTACAATCCTCTCAGAAGTAAGAGACTTAATACAGGCATTACCCACACGCTCTAATTTAACAATCAAGCTAGGTGCAATGGAAGAAAGACATGCTAAGGATTTCTCTGACATTTAGGCATCATGTGAAGGCATAATGACTGCAGTTACTGCATTAGAGTCGCGCCAATCAATAATAGAGGAAAATCTGTTTAAATTATCTCCCCAAGTGTCGCAGCATGATCACATACTGAGAGACATTGCACTCCAGATAGATGACTTAGGCTTGCCAGAGGACATTAGTGGGGATAAACTCCCAATAGTGGTAAAGGCAATTTTTAATCGCTACCTTGGGGCGCCCGAAGATACCAGTATTGAACTGGACAGGATTCATAGAATGGCGGGCCCACGTGGTCTTGAGCGAAGTCACCCCAGAGACATACTATGTAGGGTGCATTTTTTTTTAAGCAAAAAGAATCGATCATGCATAAAGCTTGGGAAAAAGGCCCGATTGACTATGAAGGTGCGAATGTTATACTACTTGCAGATATTTCTAGACGTTCATTAAATATGCGCAGAATTCTTAAACCTCTTTTGCAGCCTATAAAAGACTCTGGAGCAGGCTATAAGTGGGGGTACCCTTTCCACTTAATACTCCGTAAAGCTGGACGGACATTCCTGGTTCGGTCCCCAGAAGATCTTAAGGGGCCTCTGAATTCCTAGGGACATCTCTGCCGGCTGTACCTGACTGGACAGATCCCAGATTACCTCAATTCTTAAGGAGCACAAGATAGGACTATGGTGGTCTAAAGGGTTAAATATTGATTAAGATGTGTCTTAAAAGAAATAGATTCTGTCTGTATTAGAGTGTAATTATGACATAATTTGATTTAGAGATATGGTGGAGAAAATGAGGTGATAAGATACAGGGAATGTTTCCTAACCCCTTGCCTCCGCAGCCTGTTTTGTCCTTAATGACCAGGCTCATTTTTCAAAATCTGACCTGTCTCACTTTATGTGCTTATAGTTCAATGATGCTTTAATGTATGCTGGCGATTCTGAGATTGTTTTTTTCGTCACATATGGCACTTTATATTAGTGGCAACATTTGGTCACTACTTTGTGTGTTTTTTGTGAAAAACATCAAAATATCATGAAAAATTAGGAAATTTTGCATTTTATGAACTTCTGAAATTCTCTGCTTCTAAAAAGGAAGTCATAGCACATAAATTAGTTACTAAATCACATTACCAATATGTCCTCTTTATTCTGGCATAATTTGGGAAACATATTTTACTTTTTTAGGGTGTTATGGGGCTTAGAAATTTATTAGCAAATTATCACATTTTGTGAAAGTTTCCAGAACTGATTTTTTTAGGGACCAGTTCTTTTTTTAAATGGATTTAGAAGTCTGGTATCCTGAAAACCCCCATAAGTGACCCCATTTAGGAAAATAGACACCTTAAAGAATTAATCTAGGGTTATAATGAGCATTTTAACCCTACAGGGGCTGGAGGAAAGTATTCACAATTAGGCTCGGTTCACACGTTCTAACAGTGCGGCTGTATTTGCGGCTGTAATTGTGCGGCGGTATTTTTGGTGGTTCGTGTGTATGCTTGGAAGTATAGGATATGCGGCTGCACAGTGCACACTATGTCTGAATCTACGGCCCTATCGTAAACGGACCCGTAAAAAATGAACAAGACCATTGTTTGCGGCTGGACATGCGGCCGAGGATTGACAGGCGGTCCGTACGGAGTACTTCAAAAATAGCCGGCAATGATGCCGAATGCCGATGCCTCTAATAGTTAATATATTAAATTAATCAAACACATTTTCTTTGTAATCAAGACACTTTCGTTGGTCAATAATTTATTTCTAACGAATCCATCATTTTGCAATTAAATATACTGTTAAAAAAAATAGATATATAAATAAATGTATATTTATCTATATATTTATTTTTTGACAGTATATTGAATTGCACAATGATGGATTCGTTAGAAATAAATTATTGACCAACGAAAGTGTCTTGATTACAAAGAAAATGTGTTTTATTAATTAAATATTAATTAGTACAGGAAGCTCTATAAGCCGTTAATTCATATTCCTGGCAATAGAGCATTCTGTACTAATCATCACTTTACTTTAATTAAAACATCAAATGTTTCTTCTAATTATGTTATGACAATAGCATTATTAGAAGAAACATTTAGAATTATATGTGCGCTCAGCTGATTGGCTCATCGGCTGAGCGCACATATAATGAGCCGGTCCGCAGTACAGTGACTTCATTGTGCTGCGGACCAGCGAAGAGGACACATCGGGGTGAGTATAGAGCTCTCCCCACCCCCTCCCCAGCACTGCACCCCTCCCAGCAAGGAAGGGGGGGTCAGTTAACCCCTTCCTTGCTGGGATGGGTGCAGTCTGACATCAGTCTGGCCCCCAGGGGGTTAAGGGGGATGCAATACATCCTCCCTTAACCCCTTGGGGGTCAGACTGTAAGCAGCGATCTGTAAAGATGCTGCATACTGTAAGGAGCACAACACCGCTCACAATGATGGGTGTTGTGCTCCTGTTTGTGTGTTTTTTGTGTGTTTCTCCCTTTTTGTTTTTCAGATATCGGTATCCTGGGGATTACGTCGGATTCCATGGACTACGTCGATGACCAGCGGTTGTTCTTTGAATTTTTTTAATAAAATGGTCAATGAGGGGTGTGGGGGTGTTTTTATTTGAATAAAAAATTTTTTAAACTTGTGTCTTGTCTTTATTTCTTTACTTTATAGACATAGTAGTGGAAGCCGTCTAATAGACGGAATCCATTACTAAGTTGGGGCCTAGTGTTAGCCGGTATAAAATGGCTAACACTAACCCCCTATTATTACCCCAGTACCCAATGCCACCAGGGGTACTGGGAAGAGCCGGGTGCCAGTGGTCCCGGAGCGTCAAGATTGGCGCTCCTGGACCGGGCGGCAGCAGGCTGGTAAGATTTAGGCTGGGGAGGGCCTAAAACAATGGCTCTTCCCACCCTGGTGTTACCAGGCTGCTGTCGTTTGGTTTTTAACCCGGCTGGTTATAAAAATAGGGGGGACCCTATGCGTTTTTTTCTTTTAAATAAATAATTAAATAAACAAAATCATCTCCCCCTATTATTGATGTTTTGGGGTCACTTCCATGCACTAAGCCCCCACAGGTCTATGTATTCTTATATGCCAGAAAGCATCCAGTGTATAGGACCCAACTACAACAGCTGCAGGCACTACAACTCCCAGCATGTACTGACAGTCTGCAGCCCTCAGTATATGCTGGGAGTTGCAGTACAGTGTAGACAGATGTATTGTTGGACCTTCAGGGCTGATGGTTGTCACCAGTGGCGGAACTACCGCCGTAGCAGCCGTAGAGGCCACTACGGGGCCACGCCATATCGGGGGCCCGTGGCGCGGGCCCCTGGAGCTCACGTAGCCTGTAGCACCCGGCGGCCGAGCAGGCCTCCCGGGTGCTACAGCTGTTTGGGGTCCAGGCAGTGGCCACGAAGAGGGGCCCGCGGGGCCTTCCCGATCAATCACTCTTGTGACCGCAAGCATTGTTTTGCTTGCGGTCACAAAAGTCTGGCTCCGTCTTCCCCCGGCTACCCTGAACTCCCTGCGCGCCGGAACCGGGAGCTCTGGGATGCGTGCTGCCGGGGATAAGACATGACACCCCCGGCAGCCGCGCAACAGCCGGGGACAGGCCAGGAGGAGTGAGGATCGACGTGGGAGCGCGTTGTCAGGTGAGTTAAGTTTTGTTTTGTTTTTTATCAGCCTGCAGGGTGGGGGGAAGGAGGGGGGCATCTATGAGGGTGGGGGGAAAGAGGGGGGCATCTATGAGGGTGGGGGGAAAGAGGGGGCATCTATGAGGGTGGGGGGATGGAGGGGGGCATCTATGAGGGTGGGGGGAAGAAGGGGGGAAAATATGAGGGTGGGGGGAAAGAGGGGGCATCTATGAGGGTGGGGGAAGGAGGGGGGCATCTATGAGGGTGGGGGGAAGGAGGGGGGCATCTATGAGGGTGGGGGAAAGGAGGGGGGCATCTATGCAGGTGGGGGGAAGCAGGGGGCATCTATGAGGGTGGGGGGAAGGAGGGGGCATCTATGAGGGTGGAGGGAAGGAGGGGGGCATCTATGAGGGTGGGGGGAAGGAGGGGGGGCATCTATGAGGGTGGGGGGAAGGAGGGGGGGCATCTATTAGGGTGGGGAGAAGGAGGGGGCATCTATGTGGGTGGGGGGAAGCAGGGGGGCATCTATGAGGGTGGGGGGAAGGAGGGGGCATCTATGAGGGTGGGGGGGAAAGGGGACCATCTATGAGGGTGGGGGGGGAAGAGGGGGCATCTATGAGGGTGGGGGGAAGGAGGGGGGCATCTATGAGGGTAGGGGGAAAGAGGGGGCATCTATGAGGGTAGGGGGAAAGAGGAAGCATCTATGAGGGTGGGGGGAAGAGGGGGCATCTATGAGGGTGGGGGGGGAAGAGGGGGCATCTATGAGGGTGGGGGGGGAGAGGGGGCATCTATGAGGGTGGGGGGGAAGAGGGGGCATCTATGAGGGTGGGGGGAAGGGGACCATCTATGAGGGTGGGGGGAAAGGGGACCATCTATGAGGGTGGGGGGGAAGAGGGGGCATCTTTAAGGGTGGGGGGGAAGAGGGGGCATCTTTAAGGGTGGGGGGGAAGAGGGGGCATCTATGAGGATGGGGGGAAAGGGGACCATCTATGAGGGTGGGGGGGAAAGGGGACCATCTATGAGGTGGGGGGGGGAAGAGGGGGCATTTATGAGGGTGGGGGGGAAAGAGGGGGCATCTATGAGGGTGGGGGGGAGAGGGGGCATCTATGAGGGTGGAGGGAAGGAGGGGGCATCTATAAGGGTGGGGGGAAGGAGGGGGGGCATCTATTAGGGTGGGGAGAAGGAGGGGGCATCTATGTGGGTGGGGGGAAGCAGGGGGGCATCTATGAGGGTGGGGGGAAGCAGGGGGCATCTATGAGGGTGGGGGGAAGGAGGGGGCATCTATGAGGGTGGAGGGAAGGAGGGGGGCATCTATGAGGGTGGGGGGAAGGAGGGGGGCATCTATTAGGGTGGGGAGAAGGAGGGGGCATCTATGTGGGTGGGGGGAAGCAGGGGGGCATCTATGAGGGTTGGGTGAAGGAGGGGGCATCTATGAGGGTGAGGGGAAGGAGGGGGCATCTATGAGGGTGGGAGGAAGGAGGGGGGCATCTATGAGGGTGGGGGGAAAGAGGGGGCATCTATGAGGGTGGGGGGGAAAGGGGACCATCTATGAGGGTGGGGGGGGGAAGAGGGGGCATCTATGAGGGTGGGGGGGAGGAGGGGGGCATCTATGAGGGTAGGGGGAAAGAGGGGGCATCTATGAGGGTAGGGGGAAAGAGGAAGCATCTATGA